>NW_015544167.1:969023-978279 GCF_001515605.1 Sinocyclocheilus anshuiensis
TACTTTTACAGCAGAGTAAAAATACTTCACTACTGTCCGCCTCGGCTAGAGGCATAGCCTCGTCCTGGGTTTGGTCTAGTGGTGTGTCCATCGCAGAAATCTTTGCGGTGGCCGGCTGGGCCTCGCCGTCCACCTTTGCCAGGTTCTATAATCTGGATGTCCCGGCCTTACAAACCCGGATCCTTTCTGCATAGCGGGCATACACCTGCCAAGGGCAGAACCAGTTCTTAGGCTTTGCCTTATTCCTGTATGCTCTTGGCCCTCCCTGAGTGCTGAGGCTGTATGGAGTCTTCTCTGATTACTCAAGGCCGGGCTGACCTCGATGAGTTTGGCCCTCTTGCCTCCTGCAGAGTTTGCCCTGCTGAATACTTGGACCCTCTAAGCCCCCTTGGGTGCTTAAGGCGAGTTAATATTGGTCGTTCTTCTAGCATAGCACGGCTGGATTGTACTGGTTCCCCATAGCATCTTAGCGACGCAGTATGAGTGAAGGGGAATGAGTACTGCGTAACTAGCCATGCTATGTAGCTGCACAACTCAGTGTCGTCGTTTCAGTCAAAGTTACCTGAGGATCCCATGGCGAAATGCCCGTTTATATAGCCAGATGACCCTGCCCATTGTGGCGGGCTCTGGTGGGCTTCGTTGCCATAGACTCGTGCAGCTGCACTGCCAAGCCATTGGTTCGTTTTTAAATACACTGCACAAACCAATGGCCGTGCAGTTACACTGCATTATTGAAAAAAAGGCTTCAGTTATCGGAGAAAAAGGATTTTTCCTCATAGCGATGCAGTACTCGTTCCTGTATCTCAGGGAACTGAGGTTACGTTAGTAACCGAGTACATTCCAGTTGACCTAATTAATGCAGCCTAACAATCCTTTAACTGATTTGAATTATAGAAATGTGATAGTGTGTTATGTGTGAGCCAGGTTATAGAGATGGGAAGGACTATAATGCGATAAGAGCTCGCTGAAGTACTGAAGGAGCTAAACTTTAAAATTAATTAAAAAGATTTTTAAATGTGTACGATGTTAAATAGGGAGCCAGTGCAGAGTTGACAGAACCAGGCTAATATGTCATACTTTCTGGTTCTAGTACGAACTCAGCTGGAGTTGGTTTAAGTGTGCAGAGCAACCACCCAATAAAGCATTACAATAATCTAACCTTGAGGTCATGAACACATGAATTAATGTTTCTGCATTTGACATTGAGAACATAGGTCGTAATTTAGATATATTTTTAAGATGGAAAAATGCAGTTTTACAAATGCTAGAAACGTGGCTTTCAAATGATAGATTGCTATCAAATAGCACACCTAGGTTCCTAACTGATAATGAAGAATTGATAGAGCAGCCATCAAGTGTTTAGACAGTGTTCTTGGTTATTACATGCGGAGGTTTTTGGTCCAATATTAACACCTGTTTTTTTTTTCAGAATTTAGCAGTAGGAAATTACTAGTTGTCCAGTTTTTTTATATCAATCAAATAGAACACCTAGGTTCCTAACTGATAATGAAGAATTGATAGAGCAGCCATCAAGTGTTTAGACAGTGTTCTTGGTTATTACATGCGGAGGTTTTTGGTCCAATATTAACACCTGTTTTTTTTTTCAGAATTTAGCAGTAGGAAATTACTAGTTGTCCAGTTTTTTTATATCAACTATGCATTCCGTTAGTTTTGCAAATCGGTATGCTTCGTCGGGCTGCGAAGAAATATAGAACTGAGTATCATTAGCATAACAGTGAAATTTAACACCATGTTTCCTGATGATATCTCCCAAGGGTAATGTAAAGCGTGAAAAGCAACGGTCCTAGTACTAAACCTTGTGGTACTCCATACTGCATTTGTGATCAATATGATACCTCACCATTCACTGCTACAAATTGATGACGGTCAGATAAGTATGATTTGAACCATGCCAATGCAATTCCACTAATGGCAACATAATTTTCTAGTCCAGTGGTTCCCAAACCTGTCCTGGAGGACCCCCTGCCCTGCACATTTTGTATGTCTCCCTAATCAGACACACCCAATTTAGTTCTTGCAGTCTCTACTAACGAGCTGATGAGTGGAATCAGGTGTGTTAGATAAGGGAGCCATACAAAAGGTGCAGAGCAGGGGGGCCTCCAGGACAGGTTTGGGAACCACTGTTCTAGTCCATTGAAAAGAATGTTGTGGTCAATAGTGTCGAACGCAGCGCTAAGATCCAGTAGTACTAATAGAGAAATGCAACCATGATCGGATGATAAGAGCAGGTCATTTGAAACTCTGATGAGAGCAGTCTCAGTACTATGATACAGTCTAAATCCTGACTGGAAATTCTCACAGATACAATTTTTCTCTAAGAAATATAGTTGTGAGGATACTGCCTTTGAGATCGGTCTGTAAACTAACTCTCTGTAAATAGTAAATGCTGCTTTGAAAAATGCAACTTTCAATATGGCCACTTTATCGAAGGATGCTCCATTTTCTGAATAAAAGAGCCAATCGCTAATCGGTAAGGTCAGTGCATCACTGCAGCTGCCATTAGAGGTCCCGGTTGCTATAAAAACAGTCAGCGTTCTGAGACGTGCACTTAGGACTGCGTATGCGCACTGGCTGGTCTAGCCTGAAAAATAATCTTTTTTTTAAGCTATTGGAGCAAAAGAAACAACATTTATGAGACAGTTGTTGTCAGATTTCATTGGTGATTTCAAATGTGAAATTTAATTGTAAGCTTAGGGAACAGTTTTGGAGAATTTGATGTTTCCCCATTCAAAGCGATAGGAGCTGCACCTGCATGCCCGAGAGGCGTTTCAAAGATGGCCGCCAAGTGAAATGACTTGCCTTAAAGGGACTTTGTTTATACTTAGAGCAAAAAATAAATTTCAAACTCGGGTCCATTGCGTCAAAAGATGCTACTATGCGCTTTACGCCCTACACCACTGAGCCTTTTGTACTACGTGCATCTTTTGTAATGTTGTCTACGCCAACCAGACATTGGTGGGCGGAGCTAGTGTAAATAGCACCTATTCAGTGTAAATAGACACTCTTGATTTATTATTGTTTCAGCCCTGTCAAGTAAGTTGTTGAAACATACTTTTATGGATTTAATCTCATTTAATTTACCAAAGTCTTTGCCTTTGACCTTTGATGTAAACATTAAAATAACCGTAAATTACATCAAATTTTTTTTTCTTTTTATTCTTGAAATGATGGTTATACTTACTTCTCCTGTGTCCTGTTCTTCTGCTATATCCAGAATGGCAGAACGTACATTTGCGTTTCCTTTTTTCATTTTCTTTAATAATATATTGTACCCTATACTCTTGTTATATTCCCTTGGAATCAAATTGTCACAGTTGTGAGGTAGTTCCTAAACGTGCTGTTGAGAGAGTGACTGTAAATTTAATATTGATTATGTAAATTTGGTAAATTGATAATTATTAGCTTCCCCCAGCTGCCACTGCTTAAACGTGCTTGAATTCTACTTCTTGAATTTATACTGCACTTTTCACAAGGCATTCTTACAGTTTCGACAAAATTTATAGCCAGCTACATAACCTTACCTTTATGACATATTTAAATTCTGCAAATTCACAATAAATTTCAGTTTAAGTTTAAAGTTAAAAAAAAAAGGATACATCCTTATCAAATATCTCCAGAACGTCACTGTCCCTAGGCCATTCTTATTGTCGAGCCCTGTCTTCAATTCTTACTTGTATTTTTAGCAAGCTATTGTGTTGTTTTGTGCTTTGTGTTCTTCAGGTGGTCAGCATTATTGAGTCTCGTGCGAGAGCTGTGGACCTCATGACTCACAACTACTATGAGCTTCTGTATGCTTTTCATATCAATCGTCACAACTATAGGAAAGGTAAAACTGATGGTCAGCGTTACAGTGACGTTTCAAGTTTTTTGGGGGAAAGGATTAAATATTAAGTAAAAATAAATCCTCCTGCAGCTTTATTTATTATTGTTTTATTGTTCAAATTAGCAATAAAAGTAATTGTTTTATTCAGGCAGGATTTGGCCATTAAGCCAACAGTAAATTGTTTGTGTGCTTAAGCCGGTACAGTGATGTTTGAGTACGGTATGCGTCTGGGCCGTGAGGTGCGAACTCTGCGTGGTCTCCAGAAGCAGGTGAACTGTTATCTAGCTGCCCTCAGCTGCCTGCGTCTCGTTCATCCGGACTACGCATGGATTGTGCAGCCCTCGTCTGGAGCAGCGGTAAGCATCTGAAACATTTGTAATTGCTTGGATGGAGTGCTCAGTCAGCAGTTAGCTCAGTAAGAATGAAAGTAAATACATGTAGACCTACGTTTGAATATTAGGGGTGTAACAGTACATGTATTTGTCCCGAACTGTCACAGTACTAATGTCATGGTTCGGTTCATGCAGTCAGACGACAAATACAGTCAGTCATAGGCGATCAATCCATAAGGGGGGCGCGCACGGTAATGCACCGCTAACGGTCACAACAGGAAAGAGCAGAAGAGACGATCTATGCACCAAACCCAAAGCAAGAACGGTGAGTTCAGATGGCGCGCAAGGGCTCGAAGAACCGCCTGCTTGTTTTAAATCAGCAGTGTGGGAAAGTTTCAGGTTCTAGAGATGCACTGGTTGACCAGCTATAAATCGGAACCAGTTGTTAGTTTGGTAACACTTTCTATGAAGCCCGTATTTATAATACATTATAAGGGTATTCTTAAGGCATTAGAATGAACGCATAATGCATTATAAAAAACCTTATAATATGTTGTATCATCTCATGAATATTCATAAGAACAGTTTTAATATAATATTTACTTATTTGTGGTTATAGCTTTTAAGAGTATGATGATTTATAACACAATGAACACGTTGCATCCACTTTTACAATGGATTATATTTCTCAGTTATAATGTATTAAAGTCTCATCTTGCCATTTTTCTTATGCTACTTTACTTAAAGCGGTCAAAGACCACTTATAAGTAGTAATAATAATAATAACAACATTTTTTTCTCTCAAACAGCCATAAGATCAGATATCAGATCAGATGAATGTGTAATATGACACATTTGCTTTGAACTATTTTTATTGTAATATCAGTTTGATTATTTTGATGGTACCCTTTAAACAGCTGTTGATAAGTGACTCTGCAACTACATATCAACTAGCGGTCATTAGAGTATTAGTATGTCTGCTACTGTAAATATTTGCTAACACTTTATTTTGATGGTCAACCAACAGATAAACTGACTATAAGTGTCTTTGCAAGTACGTCAACTTATTCTACCATACTAGATTCTACCATTCTTGAGCATACTAATACTCTAATGAGAGTTAGTTGGCATGTAGTTGCAAAGTTGCTTAAAGTCGATTGATTAAGGGGACCATCAAAATAAAAGATAACCATATAGAGCATTGCATTTTTTTCAGTTGGAGTATAAAGCTCACATCAATTAATTAACATTAGCTCCACAGGAAACACTCAAATAACACTCAACATCTAACCACTCACAAGCTGTAGTAAGATACTGTGCAGATCTTAAATAAACAATGTCAAGATATACAGTCCATTATTCTGTAAATGAAGTAGATTTAATATGATGTTCATTGTGTGTTATAAATAATCATACTCTTAAACTTATAACCACAAATACGTAAGTATTATGATGTATTATAACTGTTATGATTATTCATGAGTTGATATAACATATTATAAGTTTTTTTATAATGCATTATGCATTCATTATAATGCCTTAAGAATACACGTATAATGAATTTTAAATACGGGCTTCATAGAAAGTGTTACCGTTAGTTTTATTTTGGCCGATCTCTATTCCAGAATTGCACACTCTCTGCATTGCAATCATTTCCCAAAATGTAATTTGTGTGGAATTTTTATGAAGTCTGAAAGAGGAGAAAATACTGTACCAGGCAGATCAAACTCCCTGTTCGCCATGTTCAAAATATATTATAAGAGAAATATGTGGGGGTTTATATGGATCTCTGAGAGGAACTGACCGTCTTCAGAAATGTTTCGATGGCATTTTCTTTTCCTCTTACCTCCATATAATGCATATTAAAGTCGTGTTTATAAGCGCAGCTGCTTTGTTTACAGCAGTAACCAAGGAAATACTATATGCTGCTTTTCCGCCACATGCTGTCAGAGAGTGAATTTGCATTTTCATTCAGTCCTCCTGCTGTTTTTGTTTTGTGCAGGTGTCAAAAACAACTGCTCATGCTACATGTAGCATTACTGTCTGTTCAAAATAAATAAATAAATAAAATTCCTGTTTTACCGTACTCGTATTTAACCGTGACCCCAAAACCCAGGTACGTGACTTCTGTATACTGTTACACTCCTAATGAATATGTACATACATGAGTTTTAGGACACTTTAGGTCACACATAAAGATGTCTGAATTTCATTACTTTGGATACAAAACATCAAAAGTAAAACCAAGTGGCATCTGTAAAACAAATAATGCTAGAGCTTTTCTCAGAACTAGCATTACAGAGCAACGTTGTCCTGTCAGAATAACTTAGACTTACAAACGCAGTGCAGAAGGCACGTGGCTGTAAAATTAAGGGTGTTTTCAAAAATAATGCCATGAATAGATTTTTTATCAGTTAATGTCTTTAACCTAACTTTAATAAGTACGTTGTATGAGTTTTGTGCACAAGTTTTGTGAAGCATCTAATGTGCCTAAGACTTGCACAGTACTCTGTGTGTATACATCTATAACCTAATTTTGTAACATATATTATAATGTTTATTTTATATATCATGACTTGACTTTTGACTAGTACGAACGACCAGGCACATCACCAAAAAGGAACTATGATGGCGAATTTGCTGCAAATCCAGGTAATTCCTCCCCAAATCACCCTGTAAAATTGTGTGGACTACTCTGTTGTCCCCACCTTTAAAACTTAAACATGATTAAATTGTGTATGCTAGTAGTCATATTTTCATTCAGAACTCAGTATTTTCATTGACAGGTGAAGATCAACACTCGTCTATTAAACATTTTTCTACGTGTCCCCCCACTTGTCTTGATACAAGCACAATCATTGAAGATGATTAAAATTTAATATGGTTATCGCATACCTTTTGCTATTGTGTTGTTTGCTTGCTGCATGCAAAACACATAGCATGACCATTGTATTGTAGTCCATGAATCTGGTTCTTTCTCAAATTGAATCAGTCTAATGAATAAATAACTGAATCAGCCAGCGCAGATGCTGAATGAATGTCTGGTTTCTTACTGTGTACTTGATTCTCTATGGACCACATTATGAAATATTGTATGTTTTACAGTTTTCATTCAAATACTGTATGTATATTTTTTAAACTATTGGCCTAATAATCTGATAATCAGTGCGTTTTTTATATATTAATATCAGCTAAATCTGGTGTTGTTTTTTAAATGCTACACATTTTAAAGTTGTTTGTCATGTGATCACAGTAAGTCAACAGATCGACATTCTTGAGCTGAAAGACTTGGAGAAAGAGTATGTTCTTGCTCGGAGTCGGCTGACATTGGCTCAGCAGGACCCCCCCTCAGCCGCCATTGCAGGTATGGTGGTTTACATGCTTCCTTTTGGAAGACGCTTTTAAATTATTGTTCAATTATGTTGCCTTTATTAATATCAATAGAGCTGTGCAATTAATCGAAATACAGTTTAAATTTCGACCTCCAACTATTATGAAAATCCAATAATCAAGATAAAATGATTATTGTGCCCCATTCCGCCCCCTTTCCAGTGGTGTGCTTTCGCTCCTCCATAAAAGCCCAAACTTCGCATGCAAATCAGTAAAATCATGTAACGTGACTTTCGCAAAATGAGACGTGCTTGATTTATTAAAGTTTATTTGATTTATTTGTGTTTTTAAAAGCATGAAAGAACTTGCACTGTTCCTCAGGAGGTTTTCTGTGCATGCGCACCAACACGGAACAGAACACGGACGTGTAAAGTCAACTTTGCGTGCCTAAACGGTCAAATACACGTATGTGTTTTGTGTCAAAGTGCGGCGCTTGATTATTATTCATGGAAACCCTTGTTGGTTATGTCTTAAGTGAACATAAACATTTGAGAATTAAAATATTTGTGTAACAGTATATTGGATCCTTGCGGCTCTTAAAGTGACAGCAGGCTAATGTTCCTGCTGCCAACTGTGTGCTTAATATTAATCAAACAACAAAAGACAGAGAAAATCACTCACTGCTCATGACTTTTGTAGCTTTGATAAGAAACAAAGGAAGTTTATTCAATTTCTGTACTAGGCAGTTAGCTGGATACTTTAGACTTGCATAAAAAACGTAAAGCACTGATTGTTTCATTTCTTGAAACATCTTTTTTTTATATATTGTATTTGTCTTTTGCTATTTTTTATTGTATTATTAACCATTTAATAATTTTTCAACAATTGAGGACTTTTAAAAAAAAACATTTTTTTACTTGTATGAGTTACCCTAATATTCTGCTGTGGTATTGAGAATTGTGAAATTTCACTGGTATCTAAAATGTAGATGTCCTTATTTACAAAAAATATATATTTGATATATAGCGCTATCTTTAAATAAATTACTCATATAAAGTTTTGGTTATGTGGCCCACTCAAAATCTTGATTACAATATTGACCAAAATAATCGTAATTATAATTTTTGCCATAATCGAGCAGCCCTAATATTTACATTTACATTTGAGCGACTTACAAATGAGGACAATAAAAGCAGTCAAAACTAACAAAAGAGCAACAATATATAAGTGCAAATGACAAATCTCGATTAGCCTAACGCAGTACACGCAGCAAGGTGTATATGTGTATATATATATATATATTGTTGGTACTTGCCGATACCAAGTACCGATACCGATATTTTTATTGCATTTGTACATTTTTTAAATATTGGGTACAGAAACCAAAAGGGTATGTATAATGTTAGTTGGTTAACTTAATTTATCAAACAGATACAGTCAAACCAAAATTTATTCAGACACCTTCAACATTTCTCACCTGTCATCCAGCTTCATGAAATCCTCAACTTCAGTTTTTTTCCCAGACTCGTTCTGAACAATTTTTGGACCCAAATTTCTATAAATTTTACCGGTAGTCCACTGTATGAAGAATTTTTGGGTATGATTTGTCACAGTTTACTTTATTTTGCTATCTGCAATGAAAGGTAGAAGGGAAGTACTGTCTGTCTGTAGTTCTCTAAATGAGTTGGGTTAAGAGTGGGTTTCTTAAGAAGTGGGGTTATACGAGCCTGTTTAAATGTTGAGGGGAAAA
>NW_015544167.1:978629-978846 GCF_001515605.1 Sinocyclocheilus anshuiensis
AGTACCATCCTCAGGAAAGTTTGAGAGCAGCACATCTAATTCTTCCACGAAGTTACCTAGTGGTCCTGGGGGTCGATAAACAACTATAAGATGGATTTTAAGAGGGTGGGTAATAGTGGCTGAATGTGACTCAAAGGAGCTGTTGATACTCAGAGATGGTAAAGTATTAAATTTCCAATCATTAGAGATAAGCAGACCAGTACCTCCACCTCTTCCA
>NW_015544167.1:984067-984901 GCF_001515605.1 Sinocyclocheilus anshuiensis
TATCTATCTATCTATCTATCTATCTATCTATCTATATATCTATCTATCTATCTATCTATCTATCTATCCACACATGTATGTATATATGTATGTATTTGTGTGTGTGTGTACAGGTTTATATATCCTGGTGGGGACTTAATCCTGAATACACACAGACTCATGGGGACTCGTGTCACGGTGGGACCTCAATTGAGGTCCCCATGGGTACAAAAGCTTATAAATCATACAGAATGAGTATTTTTGAGAAAGTAAAAATGGAGAAAGTTTTCTTTGAGGGGTAGGTTTAGGTGTAGGGCGATAGAAAATACAGTTTGTACAATATAAAAATCATTACGCCTATGGAATGTCCCCATAAAACATGGAAACACAACGCGCGTGTGTGTGTGTGTGTAAAATTTTATAAAAAATAATGCAATTAAAATTAATATTATTTATTATACATAAATAATACATTATATATATATATAGTAGGGCTGTGTATCACCAGCAAAGTCACGATACGATACGTATCACGATACATAGGCCACGATACAATACGTATCACGATACATTACTGCACTGAATTTGACCTCAGCAGAATTTAGAAAAACAGCTGTTTATTAAACACTGCTTACTATAGTGCCATTTCTAACTATTGGCAGAGCAGGCAGTTGACCTCTGCATTATGAAGGTCCTCCATAACTGTACCACAGTACAATATAGGTAATGGCATATGTTTCATATTTACATTGGGCACTCGCCAACAGGTACAATATTCTGATTGTTTGCATGTTGTTTTTAAGCCCATAAATAATAATGTACTTGTTCTAATAAATTTATATTGTAATGTACTCA
>NW_015544167.1:984932-995465 GCF_001515605.1 Sinocyclocheilus anshuiensis
CAGGTACAATATTCTGATTGTTTGCATCTTGTTTTTAAGCCCATAAATAATAATGTACTTGTTCTAATAAATTTATATTGTAATGCACCCATTGTAATATATTTAAAAAATCATTTACATTGCTGGTAGGTTATCATTGCACAAATTAATACACTCTCTACAATAAAAAAAAAACAAATGAGAAGAGTTCTAAACTAACGCGCTGTCTTCACTGTATCTAACGCACACACGCTCAAGGCTGATTTATACTCGACGCGTCCACAATTTCGCTTTGAGTGCGCGCGACGTCGTTTTGCGTGGCGGTGTGCACGACATTTTTTGTAACTTTCCGCGCAGTTCCGCTTCCGAAGATGCACGAGTGCAAAGCGACTCTAGCCGAACATGCACGTCTGTGCCAGCATTTGTGTGAAACAGAAGCAGTTTGATGTTAAGTTCAGTCACACACACAGATCACGTTGCGGCCGAACTCAGACATTCAGGAACAAACTTTTTAGCGCTGCCCCGCAGTTTTATCAACTAATTAGTTTAATCGCTCAAGAGCTACATTATCTTTCGCATCATTGTTTCTAAAGGAATTAAAGCCACTTTACTGTTAATAGAGAAACGAGATAAAACGGTGGTAATTCATACATGCACAGGCTCTCTCTCTCTCTGTGTGTCGTAAATGAACAATTGATGAGTTACACTTTTCTGAGAATAGAATATTGAAGTGGAGATCGCTAAATTGCAAGCTAACCGCTGTTTTCAGAAAGCAAGCACGTTTATCCACAGTGGAGAGATAGAGCGCAGTGTGTTCACACCAAACGCAAATTTAATTATTCGCGCGAGCAGATTACATACAAAGTCAATGCAAAGATGCGAATAGAGGCGAATTCGCGCCAGGCGACGCTAATGATGCGAAATGCGCGACGCGTTTGCCGCGAACGCGAGATATTCGCCTCAATCGCCTTTCGCGCAAGTTCAAAAATTTCAGCTTGAGCGGAAAATTCGCCTGACGCGTTCTCGCGCAAGCCAATCAGCGAAGAGCTTATAGGCACGTCTGGTTGAATCAGACAATAGAAGAGAGCATTATTGCAGCCGTCTGTTATTATATAGGTCTGGAGCATAGAAAACAATTAAAATCAGTTGGAGTGGTAGTTGTATTTTATTAGCATGGCTACAGAGATGCTGCTATCAACAATAAAAATAATAGTAATATCAGTGTATATATACAGTAGTAAAATGTAACACACACATTAATACAGGATCCTAATGTTATTCATCCTCCTCTGGATGGTGCTGTGAACCCAGACACGTCGGCGTTTGGCTTTCCATTGTATTTGGGACTTTTTGACAACAGGTACAAAACAGCGATTGTAGTTATCTCCACCATAGTTGATCGCGCTGTTTTTATTCGCGCGAGTGACACGAAAAACATGACGCGAGTAATCTAGAGCGAGTGGTGCGATGCGTATATTCGCTTCGCGTCTGGTGTGAGCGCACCATGAGACAAGAAATAAATACACTTACAAGCTGCTTTTAACTTCTGCTGATTGACTGCTTCTCACAAAGAGTATTTCTTTACACTGTTTTGCTGATGCTTGAACACACTTTCCTGTTTATCACAACAATTAATCGCAACATGAAAATTTGATACCGGCATATCCCTACTCCACAGTAAACAAAACAAACGCTTTTGTTTTTCTCAAAACTACATCCAGGCTCTACGGTGTGACCATATCAGTCACATTTTAGTTTGAGGCGCTGCGTTTTTCCAGCAGCTCGTGATCCTGTGCTGTCAGTGTCTCGGGAGTGACTTGGTTCATAGTAAATGCTGCTCCACACAAACTCCATCTCTGTCAACAAATTAATTATGTTGTCAAATCCTGCTTTTATCATTTACGACGTCTCGCAAAAGTGAAACCTGTTCTTTCTTTAAAGAACTTTGAAAAAGTTATCCATGCATTTATTACTTCACGACTTGATTACTGCAATTCACTCTTATTATGGTGCAAATCAATCATCTATCGGGCGTCCTCAAATGGTACAAAATGCTGCTGACTGGCAGTTGAAAATTTGATCATATTTCTCCCATCTTAACTTCTCTGCATTGGCTACCAGTCAAACTGAGAATAGAATTTAAAATTCTAGTTTTTGTTTTAAAGCATTACACGGCCTAGCACCAACGTATCTTTCTGACATTTTACATTATCACAATCCCTCTAGGTCACTTAGATCAGGCAGCCTTGGATTGCTCTCTGTTTGTAGATCGAGGTTAAAACATCGTGGAGACCGAGCTTTTGCGACAGTAGGCCTTAAACTCTGGAATAGCATACCGGTATCGATCCGAATGGTGTCATCACTTTCCTCTTTCAAATCAAAACTTAAAACACATTTTCTTAGTGTGGGTTTCTAATTTATTATTTTAGTGTTTTTGTTTGTTGTTTGAAAGATTATAATTTGTATTTTATTTGACGAAACAGCACTTTGGTCAACCCTGTTTTTTTTTTAAATGTGCTTTATACATAAATAATGAATGAATGAATAAACAAGTTTATAAGCTTCATGATTAACATGAGTTGGTTAACATGAGCTGCTGCTGTTTTTGTTTTTTAACAACCTTGTTCATGTCCTGATGCTATTCTCTCTCTTCACACAAACACATCTACACTTACTAAAAAAGATTTTAATATCACACAGTTCAAGGAATCCTTCATGGAGGAATGAGCAGCAAATTCTCCCAATTAATTGTAAGAGTACCATTGTAAAAATCACTTACAAGAGGTTATTTCTGCCAAAGCAGGCAATGCTAAAGATTGCCCATCAGTGCTGTTCAGATTGAGATCCATTATAATATTGCCCTCATTTATTAACTTTTCATGGGGTGTGCTTTGCATGGCTATACTTAATGCTATTATTTATTTATTTTAGCATGCAAACACATTTTGCCTGAATTAGTGGCAACTATTTCCTGAGCTCTTTTAAAAGGTTAACTTGATCCTGGTGTTATTTCTCTTACAGGAGGTGCATCTTCACAAGAGATGGTGGCTCTGCTGGTACAAACAGGACTTTTTGACACAGCCTTGACACTATGTCAGACCTTTAACTTATCCCTCACACCTGTATTTGAAGGACTGACCTTCAAGTAAGTTGATCGATCTTGTGTCTGCCTAATCAAAATCAGCTGGCTGCTTGTTGTTCTGATTTCTGCACTGCATATTTTATCTGTGTATAGGTGTATCAAACTGCAGTATAAAGGCGATCGTGACCAGACAGAGGTGTGGAACTGGCTTGCAGCTAATCAGTTGCCAACTGTCATTACTACTAAAGATTCCAGGTCTGTTAAAATACTCCTTGACCTTGATCATTGCGATGAACTCTGCTCTGTGTCTTCCTAACTGAATTTCTCTCCACACAGTGCAACAGATGAAGCTTGGCGGCTGTTAGCTCATTATTTGGAGAAATATCCCTCACAGAACGCTCAGTATCATCGCTGTGTCCTCAACAAGCTGCTCTCACATGGGGTGCCAGTGCCTGATTGGCTGCTCAATGCCTACAAGGTGGATGATTTTTTTTAAGCATTACATCTAATAGACAGGGGTCATTAATTAAGAGATTATATTTTTCATGATCTTTTGACATATAAGAGTAATATTGTAATATATCATTGTAATATTAAAAACATATTGTAAATTTCAGACCTCAAAACTTGTGAATTCAAAAACAGCTTTTATTCAGCCTTTCATTAAGCTTTTTTTTTTTTAATCAAGCAGTGTAAAAACTTTTGTACTTCCTGTTTTTATTGCGTAATAGAGATAAATACATCAGACTGCCTGCGCAGTCCGAAATCACACCCTAAACCCTCGCGGTCTTCCTCTAAGTCCACACTTTCGTGATGCAATGCCATTTTGACTGTCGGGTAGAAGTCTGCTGCGGAGCTCGCCTCAGTGCAGGCTCGGCAGAAGTGCACATCGAGGGTGCATAGCGGCCGCAAAGGGGGCGCTCACGAGCACCCTTCTGAAAGCTAAAATGACGAATGGGACACCCTACGGTCTCATGGACTTAACGGACACACACACGAGGTGGCCATTGTAAGACCGCAAGTGCACATGAAGTGTGCCATTTGGGACAGGGTCTTTATCGTCACCTCTTTGACCCGCACACTGGTGTGTTAGTGAAGTCTTAAAGGAGACATGACCCTGTAAATGGAGTGTTTAAATTAGAGCGCTAACATCAGGGTAGCTTTTCATTTCTAATGAGTCAGTTTTTTATGTAAAAAGCCTACTAACATATGTTGTGCACCTCAGCAAACATAAAATAAAAAGGAAATGCTGTTCATGACCCCTTAAATGTACTTTTCTTGCTTCGTTTAATTGTGATGATTGATAGCCCTGTATAAAGTTGTGAACTGTGTTGTCGTTTACGACCAGTGCAACTGTATATACAGCATCATCAATGCTTTTACAATGTTTGGTAGTTTTCTCCTTCTATAAAATTACCCAGATCATTGTCACTTTGAGGTAAAATTATCACAACAATTCAGTGTCCTATAGGGTTGTGACGGTGAGGAAATTTTCCCACCGGTTAATCGACGTGTGACAACACCGGTAATACCTGTATCACCGCGGGGGCGGGGCATTCCCTCTTTTCCTCGCTTTCCTTGGCTTTTTAATAGCTTGTAAAAGCGGTGTGCCCATTTTACTTTCACTTTAAAATAGCGGCAATTCGGAGTAAAGCAATTGTTAGTTTTTAGTTCGTTTGAATTTTCCCTCTTTTCCTCGCTTTCCTTCGCTTTTAAATAGCTTAAAAGCGCCGTGTGCATTTTACTTTCACTTTTGAATTAGCGGCAGTTCATGCAACAACCAAATACAACGTCAAACTCACTTTAGCGTATATATAAAACATATTAACAAAACAAATAGAAATACACCATGCTATAGGGCAAGCTATGCCTAATATAAAATAACAAATAACTTACATAAAGTTTAATAGGTAGGCTATACAAAACTGGAAATAAGTAAATATGTATAATATATAATCAAATAAATAAGAAACGTAGAACATTTATTAGCAAAACGAATGTCAAATAAAATAAATAAATGACAGTTTAAATAAAGTAAAAATCAGCAAACAATGTGGAACCAATTAAATAAGAAACGAATGTTTAAAAAAAACCTTCCAAAATCACCTTAGATAAACGGCAAAAGTCAACAGGCTTTTCAAAATCCAAAATATTGCCAAACAGGCGCTTTTGCATCTAGTTTCGAAACTAAATCATCCGCGATCATCTTTTCTGTCTCACCTCACTCTTCTTGTCAGTCAGCTGGACTCACTCTCCTCACTGGAGAAATTAAATCTGATCTGTGTGATGCGACTGTCGTTCGGCACGCTACATTGAGTAGCCGCGTTCAGTTTTTAATTGTAGTGTCTGTTCTTTTACTGAACTAAATTATTTTTATTACTATAAAAAATCTAAACGACGGTGGGGGTCGGTGACGCGGTGGGCAAGTGACGTAACCGGTGTTGCGGCTTAAATTATATTAGGTATCACGTATCACCGTCAACACCGTCTATCGCAGCAAGCCTAGTGTCCTATCAAGTTTACTTGGAACAGATCTGTTGCTGTTGTGCTTTTCAAAATTTAAACTGAAATTGAGGCAGACATCATCTTGGTAGGTTTTGTGATATTCACTAATGAAAAAAATTTATTGTAAAAAAAAAAAGTAATAAAATTAGCATAAAAGAAAAGCTTACTTTGCTTTCTTTACCATTTGTATGCTTACAGACATAATTTCTACACCGTCCCTGTTCTCTGTTAGTATAACACATAAAGGATGGTTGTGGTTCTCTTTCAGGAAGTCGATGCTGCAGCGCTGTTGCGTCTCTATCTGAACTATGATCAGCTGGAGTCAGCAGCTGAGCTCGTGCTGGAGTATGTGGATGCTCTTCTTGGAAAGGGACATCAGTATTTTGGTATAGCGGTATGTAGTCCTGACTACTATTACAATTTGAATAAGTATTCAGTTTTTTTTTTCCTCACAACAATCTGAAATGAATTAAAACTTTATGGTCTGTTGTAGACATTACGGTCGTTAATTGCTAAGATTGCAAATAATGAATACACATTTGCTTTTAAAATCTTTCAAAGTATATTTGCAGTTTGTGGGTGTATTAGTTTTAGGGATGCACTGATCGGATCCTCAGTATCCGTATCGGCTCTGATATTGCCATTTTC
Source organism: Sinocyclocheilus anshuiensis (assembly GCF_001515605.1). Classification (NCBI taxonomy): domain Eukaryota; kingdom Metazoa; phylum Chordata; class Actinopteri; order Cypriniformes; family Cyprinidae; genus Sinocyclocheilus; species Sinocyclocheilus anshuiensis. Next base: position 991,147 of record NW_015544167.1, read on the forward strand.
TGCCGGATCGGGTATCGGTCAGACCAGACCGATCCAAATCCGATATTGTGCGTATGCTATTCTGAGATATTGTTAAACCCCACTAAAGGCTCAAAACATTATAAAGCACCATAAAGTTTTTTTTTTTTTGCACTATATTCCAAGTGTTCTGAAGACGTTTTATAGTTTAATGTCAGGTACAGATTAAGTCATTAAATTCAAGTTCACGTAAACTCTTCTCTCCTCTGCGGCTGTCTGTCATGCTCCATTCAGCGTTCAAACTGCGCGTCTCGGTCGGTTACGACAGCCAAGACGATAAAACTCTCTCCAAGATGATTCAATGTTCCTATTATTATACTTGATCTGTAGATAAAGATCAGTGGTTTTGTATAAAAGGACTTTATCTTGCTGGAGTTTAGTGCTGTTTCTAAAGCATGTTTCTTTCTACCGGGTGTCTTTTAGATCACAGCACTGGATCAGAGAGCACTATGAATTGTTCTTCACGTGCACAGGAACTGAAATGTAAAACTGTTAAAAGAAAAGACTCTATTGAACAGTTATAATACACTACGCTTCAATATGTCTTCCCTTTGTGCTTTGAACTTTTCTATGTGCTGCACGCTGTGACTCTGTGTTGCTTCAAGCGCATCATTCTGCGCACGGGATGCGCATAAGAGCTTTGGGCCACGCTCTATTTGGAGCCTTTCATATTATAATACTTTTGCGCAATGATAGATATTATTGATAGCCTTTCTTGTTCTGTCCTATCTATCATATGTTGCTGCCTCATTACGGTGCTATACATTTAAAATAAATGTCTTTTAATTTTATAGTATATATTTATATATAAATATATTTACTTGTTTTTCATGAATGTATTTTACAACAGTTCAAATGGCGCTTTTCCACTGCATGGTACGGCTCGGCACGGCACATCACGGTTTGCGTTTCCACTGCAGTTTAGTGCCGCTTTAGAGTGGGCGGGATTATAGACATGTTATAGTTGCGCCGCCTTTTTCAAAACTTTTTCATTCCGCATCGTCCCATCAAGCTCTTGCTGGATCCGCTCCTTGGCTATCAACGAGAGGAACGTCTGTACTTCCTCAACAGACCACGAAAGCCATTATTTTGTTGTTTGAAAAAAGGTGCGCTCATTCGAAAAAAGTTGCGTTCGATCCTCGCTGGCTGTGCTGATTTACTCTAGTGGGTCTAGTGTCTCGTGTCTGGGTTTACACATCACATTTTGGTAACGGTACAGCTCGCTTGGAACCTGAGCAGAGGTGGTACTGAAAAAAGTACCAGGTACTGTACACAGTGGAAAACCCCCCAAAAGCGAACCGTGCCATGCCGTACCATGCAGTGGAAAAGTGCCAAAAGAGCAATGTGTAACATTTTACCAGATTTAGTCCTACACTTGTTCACTTTTGTTCCCCACTAAATAATGTTTTTTCACTTTAATAATTGTTTAAATTTTATAAAATTATTGTGCAATCGTTATTTTTCTAGAGTAACTTTTTCTGCTGAATTATCCACTAACCTAGTTTATAATAATATATTTTGTCATATATTCATATATATATGAATATATATACAGGTACATCTCCAAAAATTAGAATATCATGAAAAGGTCAATATTTTTTGTCACTTATTTCAGAAAGTGAAACCCATATATTATATAGATTCATTACACATAGAGTGAACTATTTCAAGCCTTTATTTCTTGAAATTTTGATGATTATGGCTTACAGATAATGAAAACCCAAAATTCAGTGTCAATATTGGAAAGTCATGGTGTCACACCCTAATCAGCTAATTACCTCAAAACACCTGCAAAGGTTTCCTGAGCCTTTAAATGGTCTCTCAGTCTGGGTCAGTAGGCTACACAATCATGGGGAAGACTGCTGACTTGACAGATGTCCAGAAGACAGTCATTGACACCCTCCACAAGGAGGGTAAGCCACTTTCATGATATTCTAATTTTTTTAGATGTACCTGTATATATAATCATATATATATATTATGATTATATTTTTTCAATTGTTATTTTTCTGTGTAATTAAGTTGTCTATAGTAGATTGTGTTTAACACAAAACAGTGATGATCAGGTCAACAAATTTTGCATTGATTAAAATAAAATAATAATTTTCGGTATCGGATCGGTTGAAAAAATGGTATCGTGCATCCCTAATGTAATGGGATGTAATGATTCACTCAACTCACGATTCGATTCACGATTATTTATTTATTTTTTAACAAAATGAGATTTAAGACAAATTATAAATTAAATGTGTCCTTTTGTTATTGATTGGACAAAATGCTGCACATTTCTTTGTGAAATTGAAATATAACTATAATAATAATAATAATATACTAATATAGCACTTTCATATTATTGCTCTTTTGTTGGTTTTGATTGCTTCTATTGTCCTCATTTGTAAGTCGCTTTGGACCTCGGTTTCCGCTGTAAACAAAGCAGCGCTGCACTTATGAACTTTAATATGCATTATACAGAGGCAAGATGAAAAGAAAAAATACCATCTAAACTTTTCTAAAGACAGTAAGTTCCCCTCAGACATGCATTCATATAAACCCCTACACCTAAATGAACCGTTTAGCATCTCAACCGATTTGAATCGTCACATATTTGAATCTATTTTCAACCGGCTCGCAGTTAATCGTTACATCCCTACTAATTAGTTTACAACTAATAATAAAGTTATGCAAATAGCAGTTTGTGCAAACAGGTTGGACACAAGCATATTTAAAAAAGACTTTTTTATGTGCTCATTGCTTCAATTGTTACACATGCTGCTCACGTTTGAAACACCAGCAATATCCACTTTCCACTGATTTTCTTTACAGCAGTGACTGGTGCGGTTTTTTTTATGGACATTTAAACTGGACAAGCAAGGTTTTTTTTGTTTGTTTTTTTAACACTGTCCTACAGTCACTATATTTGTTATCATAGTCTTTAATTTGCACATTATTTGGAGGACAAATTTGAGCAAGATGTGAAATAACCCATTTATTTAAATAAAATACAGAAAATAGATGTTGGCTTTTTAAAAATCTGATTATTCAATAATTTGAATAAACAATTTGAAACAAAAACTGTATGTCTATGTATTATGAAATATATATGTATATGTTTAATATTCATTAAAGCAGGGTTTCACAACCCAATCTTACTAGATTATTTCACTCTTTGCAAAAGGAATGTTTGCAAATTTGTCAAACATCTAATGTGCTTAAGACTTCTGCACAGTACTAAATTTATGAGTGGATTTATTATTGTCCTTTGATTTCCTGACAGCGGCCTCTCTCAGCTACAGCATCCCTGGTATGGCTGCCTTATACATCGATCGATCAGCTCTTAAGAAACCTCAGTGAAAGTCAGATCAATGAAAAGGTGAAGTATTTTTCACTTGCATTTGTCATGATGCCTGAGATTTTTATTTCATGATTTTGAACAGAATTTTAGAAACCTGTTCTCGTCTATTGAGATGGGTTAGATATTCAACAACAATTCAACAACAGATGAATCTAATCTATTCAATAAAAATCTTAATTTTCAAAGTGGGCAGTTAAGAAATCAAAGTATGATGACATTTTGCATGTATGGTTTTGTGATGTTCTCTGGCTTTGACAAACTATTTTCTTGACAAACTATTTTCCTGTTTGACACTTTAAAGCTGCTTTGACACAATCTGTATTGTATAAAGTGCTATATAAATAAAGCTGACTTGACTTCTCTGTCTACAGATGTACAAGAATCTGAAAGATAAACTATCAGAGTATCACAGACTGGTGGATCAGAGCAGCAGACACAGACTCATGGCCCGTTAATGGCCACTCAGAACTGTACTTCGGTCATGTACGGGAGTATAAATAATGTTGATGAAAATAATGATTGTTTGTGGCGTGTAGTTGTGTTGAGCTTTGAAATTCCCATGCTGAAAATGTATGGAAAGTGTATCAACATCTGCATCAATGATTTGATGTGTCAGTTCAGCCTTATAAAATAAATTGAAAATTGTGTATTTTTATATAGACACAGTTTAAAACATCTTAACCTTTATATGTTGTACTCTTGACTTAACTGGTGTAATTTAAATAAGGAATGCAATAAAACAGTTTTGTTTAATTGATATGTTTCAGACCTCATAACTCTCTTTTCAGTCCAAAAATAACCTATTTTAATACCAAGCTGCAAAATCAGCTCATTCTCTAATATATTTTAATAATAAGATATAAAGAATTGGAACTAATTGACATATGGGGGGAAACCCATTCTAAGAAAAGCGATTTCAACCATTTCTCAGGCACACACACTGTGTATT
>NW_015544167.1:995770-996702 GCF_001515605.1 Sinocyclocheilus anshuiensis
TTTTTTTTTTACACAAAAGGAAAACATAGGATACAGGATTGCCAAATTGGAGTCACGGATATTTCTGACCATAGTGCCATTTACCTGATTGTTAATTTAAATAAAATAGAGAAACCCTTTGGAGATAGGGATATTGAATAATCAGTCTGTAGTTGAACAAATGAAAACTGAAATCAAAAGATTGAAGATATGGATGAAAATGACAATGGAGAGATGGAAATCAAAAGAAAAATGACAAATTGCTTATTTCAGACCTAAGGCAGTTGGAGTCTGAACATAAAATACTGATGGAGTGACATTACAACAAATAAAAGAAGTGCAAAGGAAAGCAACAACTTTCTAAATAAAAAAATAAATTAAAAAAAGAGAAAAAAAGTTTTTTTTTGTTTTTTTAGGTTTCTTTTTTTTTTTTGTGATTACTTAGGTTTCTGGCATGTCTGCCAGCTCAGAAAAGCTGAAAAGAAAACACGCAGCCAGTTTGTCTGTCTGAGTCTGAAACTGTCTCATCCAGCGAACTGTTTCAGTTTGCAGCCAGTTTCTATGTAGATGGCTAGCTATTTGAAGAAGACCACCTCAGCCATATACAGGTGCATCTCAATAAATTAGAATGTCATGGAAAATTCATTTATTTCAGTAATTCAACTCAAATTGTGAAACTCGTGTATTTTAAATACATTCAATGCACACAGACTGAAGTAGTTTAAATCTTTGGTTCTTTTAATTGTGATGATTTTGGCTCACATTTAACAAAAACCCAACAAATTAGAATACTTCATAAGACCAATAAAAAAAAACATTTTTAGTGAATTGTTGGCCTTCTGGAAAGTATGTTCATTTACTGTACATGTACTCAATAATTGGTAGGGGCTCCTTTTGCTTTAATTACTGCCTCAATTCGGCGTGGCATGGAGGTGATCAGTTTGTGGCACTGC
>NW_015544167.1:998647-1000866 GCF_001515605.1 Sinocyclocheilus anshuiensis
TTGGTGGGTTTTTGTTAAATGTGAGCCAAAATCATCACAATTAAAAGAACCAAAGACTTAAACTACTTCAGTCTGTGTGCACTGAATTTATTTAATACACGAGTTTCACAATTTGAGTTGAATTACTGAAATAAATTAACTTTTCCACGACATTCTAATTTATTGAGATGCACCTGTACAGTATGGAGTCCAAGGCAGCAATTCAGTATCTTGTGTCGACGCCCCACGGAAGAGAGGGATGGGGTGAGCAGTAGCTCATTATCATTTAAAGAGACATGCACTGAAATGGGTCGCTGTGAACAGAGCTGTTTTTGACAAGGAAAAAAGGTGTGTTTTACATGACCATTGAGGAATTTTAACCAAAGTATGTTACAGACATTTCATGAAGACCCTAAAGAATCACACCAACTTGTGAAAATGGGCATCCGATGTCCCCTTTAAAGCAAAACTACTATGAGATAGGCCCAAGGTCAATGAAGTTGGCGAGATGACAAGATGGCGGTGTAATATTTTTCAATCTCTGCGGACTGGACTAATGATTTTGGTGACAGTTAACGGGCCGATAAATTTGGGAGCAAGTTTATTACAAACAGTGTGGAGAGAAATTTTCTTAGATGAAAGCCACACTTTTTGACCAACGATGTAGACGGGAGGCTTCGACCGGTGGCGATCGGCCTGAGCCTTGATGTGCGCTCCCACCCGGAGGAGAGTCTTGTCTGGCTCTGCTCCAGGTGCGACGGCACCTCTGGACAAAAGCGTGAGCAGAGGGAACCGCGACTTCAGATTCCGTACTGAGAAAAACAAGTGGCTGGTATCCTAAACTACACTCAAATGGAGACAGGCCCGTAGCCGATACCGGTAAAGAGTTGTGTGCGTACTCAACCCATGAGAGCTGCTGACTCCAGGAGGACGGATTCTGTGAAACCAAACATCGTAACGAGTTCTACATTTTGGTTGGCTCTCTGTCCAGGGTTCCCACGCTTCTTGAAAGTACTTGAATTTCAGACATATGGATTCAAGGCCTGGAAAGTACTTGAATTTCAGACATATGGATTCAAGGCCTGGAAAGTACTTGAAAACAAACATAGGTCCTTGAAAGTGCTTGAATTAAATTTGAAATAAATTTTATGGCGCTATTTCAAAAATTGTCCTATATGTTCTGTCAGACAGAATGAAACGGCACTAATGATTGGGGGTGGAGATGGGGCAGCGCGAGAAAAAAAAAAAAAAAAAAACCTGCAACATGGAGCTAAGGAGCGAATGTAGAACTTGAAAAATTGGAAAAACAGCTTAGTGAAAAGCGTGTACAGTTTAAAAGTATATTGAAAGTTCTATTTTTTTATTTATTTTCTTTATATTTTTTTGCAGATTTGCACATGTACAAGGTTTTTTAAAATATTGACCTTTTGAGCAGCTGCATGTTTGAGCAGCTGCATTCCTCTTGGTCAAAGATGAAAAAAGGATTTACAATAAAAAGTCATTTACAAAATTATTGTTATAATTTTGTTGATTTATTAATGAGTAACGTCTCTTTTGAGTGAATGTGCAAATTTTTAATGTTCTTTCAAATTTAAATCTGGTACAATGTACAAGAAAAAAACCAGTTTGATGCATATTTTATCAATATTTTAGAAATTGTATTTTAATATTACCAGTTACCAGTTCACCTTTATTTATATAGCGCTTTTAACAATACAGATTGTGTCAAAGCAACTGAACAGCATTAATCATAACACTACATATGCTGGGGTGTGAATTTGATAGGTGCTTGATATAAAATAAATGGTGCTTTAAAAAGTCCTTGAAAGTCCTTGAATCTGGTGTTCATGAAAGAGTGGGAACCCTGTCTGTCTGTCCATTACTCTGGGGATGGAATCCGGAAGAACCGGAAGAAATCGCCCCTAATAAATGACAAAATTCCTAAATGAATACCATAAATGAAATATTCCTATTTCTCCTATTTCATTCATTTAGGAATTTTGTCATTTATTAGGGGCGACTGTTAGTCTTTCTTCCGGATTCCATCCCCAGAGTAATGGACAGACAGACAGGGTTCCCACTCTTTCATGAACACCAGATTCAAGGACTTTCAAGGACTTTTTAAAGCACCATTTATTTTATATCAAGCACCTATCAAATTCACACCCCAGCATATGTAGTGTTATGAAAGACCTTACATTACTTAGTTCACTTACACTAAACATTTACATAAAACATTT
>NW_015544167.1:1003112-1005772 GCF_001515605.1 Sinocyclocheilus anshuiensis
ATATTTTATCAATATTTTAGAAATTGTATTTTAATATTACCAGTACTTTGAACACAACTGCACAAAACGGTCTAAATTTATGAAACCTACACATTCAAAACATTATTTCTCTGAAATTTTTAATGTAAATGTTAAGTGTAAGTGAAATGTTAAGTACTGTAAGGTCTTTCATGACACTACATATGCTGGGGTGTGAATTTGATAGGTGATTGATATAAAATAAATGGTGCTTTAAAAAGTCCTTGAAAGTCCTTGAATCTGGTGTTCATGAAAGAGTGGGAACCCTGTCTGTCTGTCCATTACTCTGGGGATGGAATCCGGAAGAAAGACTAACAGTCGCCCCTAATAAATGACAAAATTCCTAAATGAATACCATAAATGAAATATTCCTATTTCATTTATGGTATTCATTTAGTAGTTGTTGCATTCTTGACAAAGCTTCTCTTGTCTATCTTTAGTTAATAAAATCTATTTTATTACACTTGTCTTCCTTGTGTTGATTATACAGAAAGAGGTTCTACAAGTTAAGTCCCACCAATCGTTCTGATGTGATGTACTCATTAGAACGCCTTAAGTGACACGTGATCCAAATATCATAACATCATTGGTGACGCGAGTACCCATCACTACAGTATTTCGCCTACCTAGGTTGGCGAAAGCAAAAATCACTACACAAGTTATAGACACAGCAAGTCATGTTAGAGCTTCAATGCACTGCCTGCTTATTTTACTCCTTCTATGAGCACTAATTCTATGTTAGTGCTTCTGAGCAAGTGAAGAGAAAGCAAGCCCACATATGCTGCAAAGCTTCATTCCCAGTGAGAGAAATTTGGTTTATACAATGTTAAGACCAAAGGTTGCCCACATGTAGTATGTTTCTTATGAAATTATATCTGATTTGCAATGCAGAAAATGCCTTTTCACGGTGTTACACGTTCTAGACGCAGCAAATCATGCTAGAGCTTCAATGCACAGCCTGCTTAGTTTAAGACTTCTATGAGCACTAATATTGTGTTAGTGCTTCTGAACAAATGAAGAGAAAGCAAGCCCACATATGCTGCAAAGCTTCTTTCCCAGTGAGAGAAAGTTGGTTTATGCAATGTTAAGAGCAAAGTGTGCCCACATGAAGGATGTGTTTAACTTATGAAATGAAACCTTATTTACAATAGAGAAAGAGCCTTTTCACCGTGTTAGAAATTCTATACACAGCAAGTCATGTTAGAGTTTCAATGCACAGCCTGCTAAGGTTAGGACTCCTATGAGCACTAATGCTGTGTTAGTGCTTCTGAACAAATGAAGAGAAAGCAAGCCCACATATGCTGCAAAGCTTCTTTCCCATTGAGAGAAAGTTGGTTTATGCAAAGTTAAGAGCAAAGCTTGCCCATATGAAGCATGTTTCCAACTTATGAAATGAAGTCTTATTTGCAATGCAGAAAGAGTCTTTTCAGTGTGTTACAAGTTTTAGACACACCAAGTCATATTAGATCTTCAATGCACAGCCTGCTTAGTTTAGGGCTTCTATGAGCACGAATGCTGTTTTAGTGCTTCTGAGAAAATGAAGAGAAATTAAGCCCACATATGCTGGAAAGCTTCTTTCCCAGTGAGAGAAAGTTGGTTATAATGCAACGTTAAGAGCAAAGCTTGCCCATACGAAGCATGTTTCTAACTTATGAAATTAAAATTTTATTTGCAATGCAGAGCGAGTCTTTTCTGAAAGTTTAATTTATAGACACAGCAAGTCATATTAGATCTTCAATGCACAGCCTGCTTATTTTAGGGCTTCTATGAGCACGAATGCTGTTTTAGTGCTTCTGAGAAAATGAAGAGAAATTAAGCCGACATATGCCAGAAAGCATCTTTCCCAGTGAGAGAAAGTTGGTTTATGCAAATTTAAGAGCAAAGCTTGCCCATATGTAGCATGTTTCTAACTTATGAAATTAAGTCTTATTTGCACTGCAGAAAGAGCCTTTTCAGTGTGTTACAAGTTTTATACACACCAAGTCATATAAGATCTTCAATGCACAGCCTCCTTAGTTTAGGGCTTCTAGCACGAATGCTGTTTTAGTGATTCTGAGACAATGAAGAGAAATTAAGCCCACATATGCTGGAAAGCTTCTTTCCCAGTGAGAGAAAGTTGGTTTATGCAAAGTTAAGAGCAAAGCTTGCCAATATGAAACATGTTTCTAACTTATGACACATAAGCTGGAAAACTTTCCCAGTGAGAGAAAGTTGGTTCATGCAATGTTAAGAGCAAAGCTTGCCCATATGAAGCATGTTTCTAACTTGTGAAATCAAATTAGATCTTCAATGCCCAGCCTGCTTAGTTTAGGGCTTCTAGCACGAATGCTGTTTTACTGCTTCTGAGACAATGAAGAGAAATTAAGCCCACATATGCTGGAAAGCTTCCTTCCGAATGGGAGAAAGTTGGATCATGCAATGTTAAGAGCAAAGTTTGCCCACATGCAACATGTTCCTAACTTGTGAAATTATATCTTATTTGCAATGCAGAAACAGCCTTGTCAGTTTGTTACAAGTTATAGACTCAGCAAGTCTTGTTAGAGCTCGAATGCTTTAGTGCTTCTGAGCAAATGAAGAGAGATTAAGCCCACATATACTGGAAAGCTTCTTTCCCAGTGAGAGAAAGTTGGTTAATGCAATGT
>NW_015544167.1:1005866-1006053 GCF_001515605.1 Sinocyclocheilus anshuiensis
CACACCAAGTCATGTTAGAGCTTCAATGCACAGTCTGTTTAGTTTAGGGCTTCTATGAGCACGAATGCTGTATTAGTACTTCTGAACAAATGAAGAGACATTAAGCCCACATATGCTCGAAAGCTTCTTTCCCAGTTAGAGCAAGTTGGTTTATGCAAAGTTAAGAGCAAAGCTTGCCAATATGAAA
>NW_015544168.1:0-30481 GCF_001515605.1 Sinocyclocheilus anshuiensis
AACAATAAAGTTACGCCTTCTTTCTTTGCGTGAACATTTGGCTGGCGTAATGCTAATCTTCCCTTATCGTGACGTAGACATGTGGGGGCGTTTAAACGAGGCGTTTTAGGAGGGCGTGGACGAGTCTTAACTTTTAAATAGAATATCTCTTTGGGTTTGAGACTTTAGTCATTGCAACTTTAGGGATCTTATCTATTCATTGACAGCTCTCCAAAGAGAAAGGAAAACTTGAAATCGCATCATATGAACAGCTTGTAACACTCCAAAGGGAAAGGAAAACTTGAAATCGCATCATGACCCCTTTAATGTGAAACTTTGCGTATTGAGTTTATATTCCAGGCTCATCTGCTTGCCTGTGCAAAGTATGCATTATCAATAAGGTGTATACTAAATTTGGCCTTTAAATATTACTGTCTTACTACATTACTACTTAATACAATCCTCGTAAAAATAACTAAAGCTCAGCGGAGGAAAGTCTTGTTTTGCCCTCCAGGTGGGCGTTCCTGTAAGGGTGTGATGTCATGTGAAAACTATGAATTGAGGTAGCAAAAAAAATAGCAAGCAGGATGTAGAATTGCAATTCAAATTTGAATGTAAAGAAGTAGAATTTAAATTCTATGAAATTCATATAACACATTTTTTAATTGAAACGCTTGTCAAGCCAAACTTTGAAGATGGTTGGATGGATGGATGGATTTAAGGATGGATCCTCTGCTGAATTTCTTTGAATTCCATTTCAATTCCTTTTGCTGTCATTCAGCTTCCTAACACCGAGAATAGATTGATACTATTACTTCATAACACAAACACTGACGTTGACTAATTTGATCATTTCAGTCTGATTTTTAGAATTAGTTTCTACACTTTTAAGTTCAGATAGATTTTTGAATCATCATTTTTCTCTGTTTAATTCTGATGATGAGACCGAAGGTGTAAAACAGTCATGAAAAACTGAATTAATACTGTTTTGGATGAAAGAAGAAAACTTCAAATTTGAATTAGAACCCAGATGGGAAAAAAAAAAAAAGTTGATATGACCCCTTTAAAGAAAATTCAGACTTGGGTATATAAACACGGATTTCTCCTTTACTCTTTATCTGTCTTGAGGCTTGTTTAGTTTCTCGTGCCTGATGCCAGAAACAAGTAATATTCTTGTGTTTGTGCTTATGCTGTGATATTTGTGCAGATGACGCACCGAATAAAGACAATTAAGGGTTGAAGTAAGGTGAAGTCCCTTGCTACCTTCAGCAAACGTCAGGTCAGTTTGATTTCACAATATGTTTTGTTTCAAAGCAGTTTTACAGAAAACAGTGCCTTAATACCTCGAGTGAGCAAACCAAATGAGACTGTGGCTTAGATGTTTAGATAGAAGAGGAAAAAGCCTTGGGAACCAGAACTTTTCAGCGGCCTTGGGTTTAGAAGTATTTTTCACATTTTCTCCATTGAGATTTAAAAAAAAATCTTCAATAAAAAGTTGTGTTGAACCAAACTAACAAGCTCTGAGACAATTTACAACATTTGATTTGAAGCAGAAAAAGTGCTTAAAAATTGATAAGAAGTCACAAGACTATTATCATTTTATTGTAGAAACTATACACATCCCATGAAGCATTGCAAATTATCAGAATTGACCATATAATGATGTATAAAACGAGTGAGTAGGTCGCAAGAAATACTATATATTTGTGCAATATCCAAATATATACAGATATAAAGAGTTTTAGAGTGTAGGAAGACTCGATTGCGTCATTCGTGATGCATCGTGGGAGTGGGACGGTTATTGTTGAGCTCTTTTGGCCAAATAGGGAATGCAAACAACACTCACTGGTTCCTTGATGGAATTGAAACTTTCCAGGCACTAATCCACAGATTAGCTACTAAAGAAAATCCTTCCAAACTTGGCCTGGCCGATGGTCTTGCAACTGTTCTACCTCATTTACTGGTGAGAAACATTTAATTTACTGTCAGTATTGAGCTCATGTTGTGAATGCAGGGTTATGTGAGGATGTTCAACAAACGTAGCTTTTGATAATATATAATTTGAACTAAACATGTTTAAAGTTTGAGAGTAATTGCATTTATTGAGAGTTGTGTTTGGGATGAAATGCAAGCCAGGCGTCTCTGATGCTTTTGTCTCTGAAATGGAACAAATCCCTGCTTCCATGTTCCAACATTACAGGCCTTCCCAGAAGAGTGGACGCTGTTAGGCAGTAAAGGGAGGGATTCATGCTTTTTGAAATTAAATGTTTAACAATACATCATCTGTGAGATCAGGCACTGATGTTAGGCAGTGGGATCTGGCTCGCTTTCCAATTCATCCCAGTGGTGTTCAGTAGGAATTCAGGTTTGGGCTTTGTGCAGGCCAGTCAAGGAACAGGAAAAGGTATACATAATACTGTTCAAACATTAAAAATAAAGAAAGAAATTAATACTTTTATTCAGCAAGGATGAATACAATTGATCATAAGTTATAATGCGATTTTCAAATGCATCCTGTTCTTTTGAACTTTCTATTCATTAAAGAATCCTGAAAAAAATGTATCGCAGTTGCCTCAAAAATTTTCAGCAGCACAGCTGTTAACATTGATAATAACAAGAAATGTTTCTTGAGCAGCAAATCAACATATTACAATGATTTCTGAAGGATCATGTGACCCTGAAGACTGGATTAATGATGCTGAAAATTCAGCTTTGCATCACTGGAATAAATTATGTTTTAAAATATATTCAAATAGGAAACAGCTATTTTAAATTGTAGTAATATTTCACAATATTTCTGTTTTTACTGTATTTTTGATCAAACAAATGCAGCCATAATGAGCATAAAAGACTTATTTGGCTGACCGCAAATGTGTCATTAAACTAATTTCTCAATCCCCTTTTGTCTCTTGTGAGTATGAGAGCATTGTTTTAGCATCTCTCTCTAGCATCTTAAAGGGTTCATAGGATGCCCATTTTCCACAAGTTGATATGATTCTTTAGGGTCTTAATGAAAAGTCTGTAACATAGTTTGGTTAAAATTTCTCAATGGTAGTGTAAAAAAACACCTTTTTTACCCTGTCAAAAACAGCTCTTTACAGAGCACATAGTTTTGTAGCATTTTCCTTTAAATGTTAATGAGCTCTGCTGACCCCGCCCCTCTCTTCCAAGCCGCTCTCTGAGAGACTGTTTACTTTAGCCGCATTCATCGTGAAACTTGCTAATTAGCACATTATTAGGAAAGTGATTTGCAACGATTCATTAAAAAAAAACCTTACACTCACTTCTTCTGTAGGTGAAGCTGGATCACGAATGATTTGCGCGAACATAGACGCATTTAAGTAGATCGGGGGCGCATTCTCTTCAAAAACAAACGTAATCCACTGCGTCTTCAGTGGCTCAGATGTCAGAACACCTTAGGAGTCATTCTTGTCTACATCTGCTCTAGCGGTGAAACAATGGCGGACTGATGACCGCTCACTCAGGGCGGGTCTAAGGTAAGACGCCAGTCCAGTCTGTGCTGAAACGCCACTGTTAATCAAACTATCGTAGGAGGGGCCTGTTTTTGTGTCGTCACACAGACAGGCATCTGAGATCGGCTCGATTTGAGAAAGGGGTAAAAATTTGAGCAGATTAAAAAAAACCACTGGGTGGATTTTTATAATTTTAGGGTGGTTATGTACACACACTGCCAACACACATTTCATTTCAAACAACTTGTAAAAGTGCATGTAGCATTATATGACCCCTTTAAACGTCTATAGTAGAAATAACATTACAGATGTTAAGTTCAATTTGTTTCTTTGAATATGGAAAAATAAAATAGTCCAAATGGAAAACAGTTTGAAATTGTAAAAAAAAAAAAAAAATTTTAATATTTTGTCAATTTCAGAATATTGCCGTTTTTGCTGTGTTTTTTAAAAACCATAATATATGTTTTTATGTTTTTATTTGTATTATATTCTGAATTAAGTGTATTTGGCTGTTATTTTTTTGCCATTTCAGCTCAAATGCATAAATATCAAGTTGTTGAATTATTGTCAAAAGCTAAAAAAATTAATAAATATAGACACATTTTTTTTTTAAGTTATATAAATGTAAAGATCAACACATTTAAAAAAAAAAAGCAGGCTACTCTTGTAAAATTCATGAGGTCTTGGTCAGTGGTTCATCTGTCGAATGCCAAAAAGCGAGTGCTGGTTTGGTACATTTTGAGAAATGGGCTGTGTTTAACAAGTCGGTGATGTATTGTAAGTACAACAGGTCTTAGTGTGAGTAATGATGGTGGGAGACAGACTCCTGAGTAAAGACTCCTGTATTCCTGCGCACCCTTCAAAATGAGCACACTTCAGACCTAGGGAAAGGACTAATGGAGCCAGTGGCATTACCCCGTCAGCCTTTCAGTCTGTTATGAGCCCTGATCGCTGTTCCTAAACAACATAAGAGCCGCATTACTTTTTCCTAATGTGCCGACAATATGTAATATTTTCCTGTGTCCTGACATCATACAGGACGCATGCGATGTGCTGAGCAGCGAGATCCGAGAACATACACGTGTCTGATTTTTCCCTATGTTTTCCAGCACCTCAGTCTTTTCCTGTACAGAGTTATGATTGGTGTGTCCTTTCCAAATGATTATCCCGACCGCACATCAGACAGATGAAAGCGCTTGTGACCTTCATTGAGCCATACAAATAGAAATCTGCCATTAGAGACCTCTTTAATTTCATAAAATATGCTCTTGCTGGCTTTGTGCACTTTTTATTTGCATAATACTTGTTGTACACTAGGCTGGTGTTAATTCGCAGACATCTATGACAGCTCTAACTTAGAAAGCATTTACATTGGTAGGCAGGATAATTGTTGCCTTCAAAGATGACTTCTTTTTGCCCAGTTTTAAGGCAGCATCACATACATGCTTTGTGGAGAAGGTAATGCATCCAAGATGGCATTTGATCTGTTTTACCCAATATTTGTACGTGCTTCGTATTTTTATGCTGTCATTGAGTATTTTAGTACTTCATCATTATTAGATTTTTTAAATATTTGATTATTTGACTGTTTATGATTATTTTAATACTTGAGTGTTATTATTTTAATGGTTGGTTATTTGATTTTAGTATTTAATTATTTAATTATTTTAATATTTGATTATTTGGTTATTTTAATACTTGTTTATTTGAATATTTTAATACTTGATTTTTAAATTATTTTAATTTCAATATTTGATCATTTGATTATTTTAATACTTGAATGTGATTTTTTTTTTAAATACTTGATTATTTGATTTTAGTATTTGATAATCAAGTATAAAAATATTAAAATTAAATTATTTAATTTAAATATTTGATCATTTTATTACCCAATTATTTGCGATTTAATTTAATATTTGATTTTGATATTTTATTATTTCAGTATTTTATTTGAATTTCCTGTTGGGTCATATCTATTTCCTCTTCAGTTAGGATGCTGCCATTGTAGGGAGTAGCTCACTAAGTTTGGGGACAGAGCCATTCATTTAAATTTCCTAGAGTTCTCCGCATGCCACAGCATCCGTAAGAGGTCTTCCTCTTCCGACACGGATGTTAAAACTGATGCTTTAAGAGGGCAAGTGCTGTGTGTTCCTGCTCTCTTGTGGGGGGTTAGAAACTTATCTTTGTCTGATAGGGTGCAGTCTCCTTGTGTTCATTTTTGCTGTAGATAAGACCGTAGGACTTCAAAATCACTATCTGTTTCCAGCTCTTTATTGCCAGGAGAGCTACGCCACCTCACATCAATCAGCGGGTTAAAATAGAACTGTATACAGCAGTACATATACCTGTGATTACTCAAGCTGCTTTCAGCTTCTCAAGAGCAATAACAGAAATGTCCCTACCTGGCTAGTGTTTATCATTCTAAGACCTGCAATTAAAGACCTGGCTCTGAGTATTGTGGCGTGTCCCTCTCAGCAAACAGTGTTTTGTGGATCGGTTTCTCTTGGAAGGTTTCTGGCATAGTCTCCGGCCGTGTCTGTACCCTGGAAAATGCTGCTTTCTCAGGCAGTATATGGAGGGAGGAAGACAACAAGGCATGTTTGAATCCAAAATATGCATAACAACATGTCTACGCGGTTGGTTGAAAGAATACAAATGGTGTCAGACAGAGCAGTTGAAAGTTGATAAATGTGACCCTGGACCACAAAACCAGTCATAAGGGTCAATTTTTCGAAATTGATATTTATCCATCATATGAAAGTTGAATACATAAGCTTTCCATTGATGTATGGTTTGTTAGGATATGACAATATTTACCAGAGATACAACTATTTGAAAATCTGGAATCTGAGGGTGCAAAAAAATCTAAATACTGAGAAAATCGCCTTTAAAGTTGTCCAAATGAAGTTCTTAGCAATGCATATTACTAATCAAAAATTAAGTTTTGATATATTTACAGTAGGAAATTTACAAAATATTTTCACGAAACATGATCTTTATTTAATATCCTAATGATTTTTGGCATAAAAGAAAAATCAATAATTTTGACCCATACAATGTATTTTTGGCTATTGCTACAAAATCCCCATGCAACTTACTGGTTTTGTGGTCCAGGGTCACAAATGTCCTTAAAAAAACTTGAAAAAAGAAAAAAACAAAACTTGACTTGTCGTCTTGGCCATTTCGTACAAAACAATTTGTTCAAAAAAAGTCATACGAAAAGTAAGCATGAAGCTGTATGAATTCACAGAAATTTGTCACCAGTTAACAAAAATGTAAAATTTTTGAATTGTCATGAGTGTTGGATATATTGAATATTTTTGAGTGTTTTGAATTTTTGACTATTTTAAGTATTTTTATGTTTTCAATTTTTTACTTTATTCTAGGTCACTGATCATGAAATCTGCGGACTTTCATAATTTTCTACACTGATTTTTCAGGATAAACTTTTGAGAAACAAGAACTATTAGAGTTATACTAACGAATTGGCTATTTTTAATTTTTGAAAATTTGAATATTTAGATTCATTCTAGGTCACTGGTCATGAAGTCTTCTGATTTTCAGCTTTTTTTCTGCTGATTTTCCAGGAAGTCTGCGGAATTCTGGATTTAAATAATAATGGATTAAATATAATAATGGAACAATGGATTGAAATTTAGTAAAGTGTTTTAAACAAGCTGAGAGTACTACACTTTTATTGGCCCTTTCATTTTTAAATTTAGCCATAGTTTTTAGGATAATGAGTAAAGAACCAACAGGCATGGATGTGTGCATGTCTTTGTCAATCATTTACTTACCAATTCTGTAGAGTTTTCTGTAGAGTTTTTACAGGTGCAGATTTTGTGTGGGACTGGTCATTAGACATGACGTTATGGTGCTTTGGAAGTCAGCCTGAAACCAGTTTCCTTAGGAGGTGCCTTCAAACCAGTCATTGACTGTTCAACCATTATAAAGAGGATCCGATGAGGATGTCGAGGCAGGCATAAGTAAACAGAGGCAGGGGAAATGGTGCTGCTGATAGAGCTGTTTCCTGCTGCAGAGGGAACGGCAGTACAGACGGCTGGAGTGGAAGAACAGGCTCATTAGTGCCACTGGTCTGCGGTAGCTACACCAGCCGTCGTCTTTTCTGAGCTGTTGAGTTCACTCATAGTGTTTCAACTCAGCAGATTCTTTAGTAGTAAGTAAACTGCATGTACAGTATAACACTCATTTTAGCTGCTGGCTTATGTTTGTTTGTTTGTTAGTGTTTTGATTCTTTGTTTGCATGAGATTGTGATATGATAATGATAACTTTCTGGCCAGTAAGTGAGTAAGATTCAGTGAGTTAATTCAGTGAAGGATTGTCAGACTGATTCAAGCCAGTTTGAATGATTCATTGTAAGAACCGTTTCTAAAGAGTCATTTGTCTGTGAATCAGACTACGCTGGTCATGCTGCATGATTGTTTTTGCATGCAGCCCATTAGAACAACTCAAAAGATTTGCACTGTGAATTTACAGTAGCAAAAGTGATGCAGTAAACTGGTGTTCATGCACCAGTGCGTTATCTGTTGCTATACTTGATTTGGAATAACTTTCCAGGTTTGGCATCTTTTACTTGTATAATCTGACATAGTTTGAATTTTCAATTTAGAATATCTGAATATTTAAATTTATTCTGGGTCGCTGATCATGGAATCTGCTGACTTTTAAGGATTTCCTACACTGATTTTCTGGGAATTCTGGATTTAAATAATAGATTTTAGTATAATCATTGAATAATGTATTTAAATATGGTGAAATGTTTTAAAGGAGCTGAGAGTACTTCACTTTTATTGGCAGATTAAACCAGAATGAAATGTAGCTGTACTGTTTAGTTTAATAATTTAAAAATAATAGCAAAAACTTTCCTACTAAAACAGGATAATTGAAAAACTTTAATAATAAGACTTAATTTGAACTATCTGTAATTTATTGGATTGTGAAAAGTTACCAGAAGGAAGACAGTTAAAACTAGTTAAAATAAATAAGAGGAAGGTTGTTGCGGAGTTATTCAATTTTGACAAAAGATTGTGAACATTTATTATTTTTTTTTTATTTATTTGAACAAGCAATTCACAGAATAATCAATACGGTTATTAGGAAAATGGACAAGCTCAATTCTGAGTTTATGCAGACTTTAAAGATGCTTGTATTGTAGTATGGCACTTGTTCTAGGAAAACATTTAGTGCTTTTCTATTTCTGTGTCCGTGTTCCTGACAATGGATGTTTGGGCATTTATGGAGCTGTCCAATAAAGATAAAACACATAAAGAACTAATTTCCCAGTAATGTCTCAGGAAATCTTCTGGATTACATCATACGCCTTTGGGTTGTATTTAGCTCTGTTTCATGGAGTTGCATCCACATGTTTTCCTCGTGTACAGCGTTTGAGAATCTCCTGTCTGGTTCAGCATGGTTCATGTCTTAAATTTAACGGTGTAAGTAAACACAGTTTTGTTTCTGTGTATAGCTAGAAATGCCTATGTATATAGAATATCATCCACCGTCCCCCGAGGGCCCCTGGGCCATCACTCTCTCTCCATGTGTGGTGTCATGGACAGAGTCTGTGTCGGAGAACAGCTGTGGGCCGTATGGCAGTGCAACACCCCCGCATTCCTCCCCTCCAAGCGAGTTTTCATTTGTAGCTGACAGCTTCATTGGGCTTCTTTGTCCCCGGGAGGCCCCGGGGTGGATGACTGTTGTTGTCTTTACCCAGGGAGCTCTGTTTCTGTGGCTTAGCAGGCCTCTCCATAAAGTTCTTCTTTTGAACGGGATGGTTTCCATGATGTTCGGTTCTTAAAACATCTACATCCTTCTAAAATACTCATCCAAGCATTTATTTGATAAAAAATGCACAAAAAACAGTGATAATATTAAAGGTTATTACAATTGAAAATAACAGTTTTCTAAATGAATATATTTTGAAATTGAATTTGTTTTTTTTCTGAGATGGCAAAGCTGAATTTTCAGCAGCATTACTCCAGTCTTCAGTGTCACATGATCCTTCAGAAATCGTTCTAATATGCTGATTTGCTGCATAAGAAACATTTCTTAAAATTTTGGAAAAATGTTTTTGCAGTTTAGTGTTTTTACGGAAACCGGGACACACCACCATTCAAAAATTAGGGGCAGGTAAATAAAATGTAAATTTAAAAATTAAAAGCTTTTATTCAGCAAAGATGCATTAAATTGATCAAAAGCGACAATAAAGATATATGTTAGAAAATGTTAGAAAAGATTTCTATTTCAAATAAATGCCGTTCTTTTGAATTTTCTATTCATCAAAGAATCCTGAAAAAGAAATCTATCAGGATTTCAACAAAAATATTAAGCAGCAAAAACTGTTTTCAACATTGATAATAAATAATAAATGAATAATAATAATGATGAATAATAAAACCCATTATTAATAATTGAGTACCAATAATAATTGAGCAGCAAATCGGCATATTTGAATGATTTCAGAAGAACCATGTGAAGACTGGAATAATATCTGCTGAAAATTCAGCTTCGCATCACAGGAATAAATTACATTTTAAAATAGATGCATCTAAATATACTGTACATCCTATATAAATCATAACATAAATAAAATAATAAAATAAAAAATAAAAAATTCAACTTTTTTTTTTAGTGTATATCTTGAAGAAAACCACTAATAATTGTTAAATGTAATATTTTAAATGTATGAACATTTATTTTGTAATATTTAGGAATAACTTTTATTTGTATTATTTTGCATGTTATTTAAATTGTTAGCATCTTATTATTTGAATATGTTGCAGTTTAATGTGCTTCACCAGTCTCCAGTCATGAGCATGTGTGCAATCTGTTGTGACATGGCTTCAACTAAAGTGAATTCTCAGTCAAATCTGAAATTTAAACAGTTTATTGACACTGTTTATTTTGGCTGTTGTGCCATTCTCTGGTTATTTATGCCCCTTAGGAACAGGAATGTCCAGGAATGTTCCACACCCAGACTTTACCACAGTCTCCACCACAAGCAATATTAAACCTGGACAGTTATAGGAATCAGAAAGAGTCGCCTGGTGCTGATTAAGGCAGGATTTTTCAGTGGGACAGAGGGCAGAAGGACAAAGTCAATGCAGAGTTACCACTTTTTACTAATTAAAAATGGACTATTTGAATATTTGTGTATGCTAATTGGTTTATCATGTCTTAACTTAGCAAATTCTGTTGGGATCAGTAGTGAATAGAGATGCTTTGTGTTATAAGTTGCTGCCTATGTTGAGCATTTTAAATCAATCGTGTATGACGTTCTGTTTTGAATGCAACCTAAGAAGTCAGCTGCCTATCTAGGTCACTAGGTTTTGGAACAAAGCAAAGGTCACTGTCTGAACCAGTTCTGCTTTACTAACAGTGTGAATTTGATTATTGGCAGGCCAAGAGGAAAGGAAATAAATCTTTGTCCAGCTTTAAAGAGCTCAGCAAACCCTTCTGGAAGAGGTGAAGTGGCATAGCTGTAAGCTTTACTCTTATAGGATTGAAGTAAATAGTGAGTCATTAGGCGAAGGTCCAAAGGTCAGTGCCATCATGTCACTGACAGCTTATACTAAGGTGTGCTAAATTTGAAGAGACTGCCAACTCTGTCAAGCAGATGAGCCGTGTGTTAGAGTGCAGTACTGTTAACAAGACTAAAGTTGCTAATCCCATCATCCTACCAGTGGCATTGAGAGCCAGAGGGCAAAGTTCAGCTTTGAATGGCGAGCAGTTTGAGGCCTACACTATATAAAGGTTCCAAACTATGGTTTTCACAGTGATGCCATAGAAGAACCATTTTTGGTTCCCCAAAGAACCTTTCAGTCAACAGTTCTTAAAAGAAACACTTTTTTTCTTCGTGTGAAGAACATTTTAAAAATCTAAAGAGCCTTTTTCCACTATAAAGAACCTTTTGTGGAATGGAAAGATTCCATAGATGTTAATGGAACCATAGATGCCAATAAATAACCTTTATTTTTAAGAGTGTATGTGAAGACAAGCCATTGGTTTAAATCACATTTTTAAGAACTTCACAGTTCTGGTTCTGATTACAATTTTAGTAACACTTTTTGTAGGTAACGTAGACTTTTCTGTGGCCGTATACACAGTTGAAAGGTTAAAAGTTTACATACACCTTGCAGAATATGCAAAATGTGAATTATTTTACCAAAATAAGAGGGATGATATAAAACGCATGTGATTAAAAAAAAAAAAAAATAATAATGTCCTAAATAAGATATTTAACATACTTTACATAAAAGTTTACATATAGTCCACAATAGGACCGCTGTGAAGGAATTTCCCTTTCGGTAATTGAGTTTGAGTGGCTCAATAGCGCGATATTGCGGTATTATTGCTATTTATATATATTTATTTATATATATATATATATATATATTATACATAAATAAAATCTATGTGGTCATATTCAGAAACCAATGAAACCGAAACTAAATAGAGCATTGAAACAGGAAGTGAAGTAAACAAAAGAGAATGTCAAAATAAGGATCCACATAACAACATAAACTTGACAATAAGATCGTTGGGCTATTGATAGCCTATATGTATAACAGTTAGTTCAGGGGCCGGTTGCATAAACCGCTTGGACTAGTCTTAAAAAGTTAGTCATCTAATTTTTTTTTCTTTAAGACTGGTCATAACTTTTTGAAGTCAGTTATAAAAAGGGAGAATGGTCTCATTTGAATCCAAAAAGTAAGTCTGATTACCTCTTGGCTAGCTACTAGTTGATGAAACTAGTTCTTAAGACACAGTCTTAACATAGAGGTTATGTTTATGCAGCTGGACCCTGATCTTCTAATCTGATCTTCTCAC
The DNA here is from genome assembly GCF_001515605.1 of Sinocyclocheilus anshuiensis. NCBI lineage: Eukaryota > Metazoa > Chordata > Actinopteri > Cypriniformes > Cyprinidae > Sinocyclocheilus > Sinocyclocheilus anshuiensis. The sequence continues at coordinate 12,304 of NW_015544168.1, forward strand.
CTGTGCGCATTCTAGATGGGCTGTCAGTCAGTGCAGTTACATTGTTACGCTACAAGGTGGCATAAAGGGACGGTTTTTGAGTGAGTCTTTAAACCGTTCATTCAACTACACGTTCAAAAACGCCGATTCATTCAAAGAGAGATGTAATGAAACACGCTGTTGAAATCTTTAACTTTGAGGGCCACTTTAGAAGGCTCAGCTGACCAGCAATTCGTCGATGCCAAGACGGATTTCGCTTTCCTTGGACATGACAACTTTTTTTCACGAATATGATTTGGCCTGAAGGACAGACGCAGATAATCACACTCGTTCAGTCGATCTCTCTCTCATTCACTGTCTGTTTAGGCTTGTTAAGTGCAAATCTGCGGAGCCTCTGTACAAATCAGCATGATACACATTGTTATTATTATGAACTAATATTTAGTACACATGCGCAAAGTGTAAAATGAGAAGGACATTACCTCACGAAAAAAGAAAATACACAAATATCGCGGTTGCTGCGGTTCTTGCATTCCTCTGCGGTTGGCTCCTCAGTAGTGCGGTATTACGATTAGAGCCTGACCGATATGGGTTTTTTGGGGACCGATACCGATATTAGGGAGTAAAAAAGGCCAATATCGATATATCGGCCGATATTCTTTGTGTATATTATAGTACAGTACCAGTCAAAAGTTTGGACACTTTCCCATTCGTGTGTCCAAACTTTTGACTGGTACTATATATAGAATACAATATATACATAAACGGAATATATATACATAAACACATTTTTTGCAATGAGCACTCAAATGTGGTGATCAAACACTTATAATGAAGTGACAAAGATATGTAATGGAGGCAGGGCATTTAACAATTTAACAATAAACTTTATTATCCATTTTATCCACTTTATATGAGTCTGACATCAGTGCACTGAACAGTAAAGTTGATGTTTATTCAACTATTTCAATTCAATTCCATTCAACTTTATTCCGTTGAAGTTTATTTCACTTCGGAACATTCATTCACGGATTTGCGCTACTGTCTTCACACACAGACGAAACTTACTAGAGAAGTGGGAAGTGTGACATACCTCTGTAAAAAAATACAATTTAAATTCAGGTCTCGCGCACTTTAATGCCCTTTGAATGTAACGTGTACTTTCCCTTGGAACTGGAATCATGGTGGAATATCATGTGAAGTTCACTTCGTAGGGCACTTACGGTCGAATAAGACAACGCTTGAATGCTGCTGCCTGAACAAGAGACCTCCTTACTGAAGTGAAAGTGTAGGCTGGTGTCACTATCTCACGAACGTGGTGGCAGATCTCCACCACATTCGGGGGATCCCTTCAGATCGACCCCTGTGCATCTGTTGGGCTCTAATTACGATATTGCGGTTATCGTGACAACCCTAGTCCACAAGACAAAATAATAGCTAAATTTATATTGACCACATTCAAATGTTTACATGCGCTTGATTCTTAATACTACGTATTGTTACTTAGATGATTCATGACTGTGTTTTTTGTTTTGTGAGAGTTGTTCATGAGTCCTTTGTTTGCCCTGAACAGATAAACTGTTAAACCGCTGTTCTTCAGAAAAATCCTTCTGAAAATTTATTTGGTTTTCCAGCATCTTTTGCATATTGGAACCCTTTCCAGCAGCGAATGTATGATTTTGAGATCCGTCTCACTGATGCTCAAGAAGGAAAACATGATGCATTAAAAGCCGGGGGGTGAAAACTTTTTGAATTCGAGGATCAGGGTAAATTTTACTTTTTTTTTTGTCGTCTTGGAAACGTAAGTATCTTCTGTAGATTCTGAAGGGCAGTACTCACAAAAAAAAAAAAAAATTAAACTAAGAACAATCTTCATCCTGTTCAAAGGTTTTTATGCTCGTGGCTCATTTTAAGTTGGACGTGATAAAAATAATGACTTGCTGTGACTGATTAATTGAGTGAGTTGTTGTAAGATGTTTGTTTTAATATTATTTCAGAACACTTTATTTTAGGATTTTTTTTAGTGGAAGAATGAACCAGTAACGGAACAGAATGTCATTCAAATCTTTTTTAAAGTCTTTTTTTTTAAATTATTTTTTAACCAGTAGAACCCAATTCCCAGCCTTACTCATAAGTCAACTCATTCCGAAATCAAGACTTATTCTGCATGGCTGGCTGTTTTGTGAGCCAAACTGGGGAGAGCTTTTGAATGAGTGATGGCACGGTTCGGCCTGTGAGGTTGTGGCCCAGTGAGCAGTAACATAACCCCAATCAGAAGCACTGACGTTGGTGGCCTGACTCTGCTCTGCTGTGCCTGCGTGTAATGTGCTGTGATGAGGTCAGTCCGGGGTCTGGACACAGCGTCTCTGTGTGCCCTCAAACCTCTGACTGGCTCATCCATCTCTTACTGGATTATGGAATATTAATCCCTGACCATCATTATCCTCAAAACCAACAAACCACTTTACCAACGTCAGCAAAACAGTTGCTTTTTTGCCAGGGCCTTGTTCTTTATATGTGGATTATTGTGTTAGCGGGTGTAATTTTTCAAGGTTTGATACAATCCTGGATTGGTCCATCAATCATCTCACAGTTGTCGTCATAGCAACAGATCCAGAAGATTAAACTAAGATCAGAAGCAGGTTTATTTAACAGAATTTTTATTCTGGCTTTAGAAGAAGGTGACACTTGAATCAACATCCTAATAGATACTTTCAACAAGTTCATTAGGACCTCAGAGGGTCCGGTTAACGTTCGTGTCAGAGGTGTCGCTTGGAAGTTGGGATCTCAACTCTCTCCCAATTCACAAATCAGCTTTAATTAGAAGCCGTCCTATCCAGAGACTCACGCGCTCAGATGTGATGGCATTAATGAACATCTCGCTTAGAGAGCGCTCTTTCCCGTCAGCATCCCAAGCAGCACATCTAATTAAATGTGATTAAGACTGGACCACCTGAGGAGGGAGAACAGCCAGCCGACTGCCGCAAGCGCTTACAGTCTCGCTCGCCGAAGCTGTGAATGCTGGGAGTCGTTTCCCTCTGCCTTTTGCTTTACAGATACAAAGTGCTTACTCCTAAAATGGTTTCTTATTAGACTAAAGGTAAAGTTCGCCAAAACCATTCCAAATTCTTTTTTCCCTTAAAGAGAAGTTTAGAACTATATTGACACTGTTCCTTTCTATGCAATGAAAGTGAATGGTGACCTGGAGCTGTAAAGCTATGAAAATGACAAAAAGCACCATAAAAGTGTGATAAAACTGGTCTGTATGACGCATGCTTTTTACTTCATGTCTTCTGAAGGCATACTTCCACCATTCGCTTTTATTATGTGGAACAGAGCAGACCTGATATTCTTCCAGAGGTTTGCAACAGAAGAATGAAAATTGCAGGCAGAATGCGCCTTATGACTTTTATATGCTGTTTAGTACCTATTTAGGATACAAGGTCCAACATTGTCCCAAAAAACATCCATTTTAGCACAATGACCAAAGGATGAAAGCAGAAGAATCAATACCAGGAAAAAGTATGGACTCACCTGCTCTTTTTCACACAATAGTAAAGTCCTTGGAACTTTGAAATAACACAGATAGAATATTAGGGATTATTTAATGACCAGAAATGATAAACAAATCAAATCTCTCTTATATTTGAACTTTTAGATTCCAGTTCTGCTTAATCTGGACCTAAACCAACTTTGAGGTGCATCCTGAGATGCTTTTTAAACTGTATTGAAGGAGTTCACATGTAAGCCGGACACTTGTTGTTCAGGTTAATGTATCTATTTTATTAAATTAAAATTAATTAAAATAAAAAATATATGAAATTAATTATAAAAAATACAAATACACAGGTATATTTCATTTCATGTCATTGTATTTTATTTTTTATTTTAAACATTTAAACAAAAGTCTTTATTTCAAAAGGTTTTAAGATCATGAGAAACTGTTTCCGGAAAGTGTGTCTAGACTTTTGCATAGTTGTGTTGGTCAATAGCTCTGCATTTGTCTCACTCTAATGTTGTTTCTGCCTTAAAACTAGTTCTCTTATATGATGCAAGAAGGAATGTTCCCATTTACGCTTGATGCCTCCATATCCACCACAGTTTTAAGCGCTCTGAGGATTTGAGGTACAATAATCTAACAAAATAATTCAGCATTAAAAAAATGTTAGGACTAACGTAAAAGTGCCATCCCAGATTATTACATTGTTTTGTGCGTAATCGTCCCCCTCCTTTTATTCTGCCTGACGTCAAACGTGACAGTGGTCAGCATGATAATCTCAGAACCGAGAGACCGGATCACGCACAACGAACGGATGGTCAGTATATGTCAGTGTCTCAAATCTGAGATTGATGTCAAACATTGGTGGTGTTGAGTAACATGAGTAGTGTCAGTGTTTGGAAATCAAAGGCATATGTTGATAGTGCCATTTGCTATGTTAACCGTTACTAGTACTTTGCCTCACACTGAGGGATTTGAACAATTTTATTACAGTATTGAATGTTGGCGTAACTCATCTTACACTGTTTGTACTATTGACATGAATGATACCTCATATCAGATGGCTTGTTAAAGAGAGGTGTGCCATTTGTTTTCTAAATGATCGGACCTGCGATTTTTCGCCTGACGGCTGATAAACGGACAAATAGTCCTAGAAGTGTGCCATATCTTGGGCCAAAAATGACTTTTTAATTAGTACACTTTTGTCTTGTTTTAAATATATTTATAAAACAAGACAAATTTTGTGAAGGAACATTGCATAAGATATTAAGACTTGTTTTCATAGATTATGTCTTGAATATTTAAGTGTATTTTGCCTTATTTTTCACTTGTTTTAACTAATGTATGCTTCAAATAAAAGGAAAAAAAAACAAACAAAAAAATCTGCCAGTGCGCTGCAACAAAATATATTTGTATTAAAGATATACAATATTGTGCATTGTTGCTTCTCAAGTAAATGGGATTTTTTTAATGCAAAAATTAACAATGGCATATATTTTGAGTTGTAGCAACATCTTGGCAACCATCCAGAACACCCTAGCTGTAGTAACATGCCACTGCTTTAGGAACACACTACGTTCAGAACTCCTTTAGCAACTTACAGAAACCTGCTCAAAACCAGGCAGAACACCTTAACACCACTAAGCAACACCTTGACAACCACCCACAGTACCTTAGTAACATCCTAGCAACCATCCAAAACACCTGAGCTGTAGTAAGCTTTAGCAACATGCTATAAAACACTCACAACTCCTTTGCAACATACAGAAATATGTTAAAACCCAGTCAGAACACCTTAACCGCCATATAGCAACGCCTTGATAACCACCCACAGTACCTTAGTAACACCTTAGCAACCACCCAGATCACTCTAGCTCTAGTAACATTCCACTGCTTTAGCAACATACCATAAAACACTCAGAACTCATTAGAAACATATAAAATCATGCTAAAACCCAGTCAGAACACCTTAATGTCTTGACATTGACCACCCACAGCACCTTAGTAACATCCTAGCAACCATCCAAAACACTCCTAACAGTTTTAACATTTCACCACTTTTAAAACATGCTATAAAATACTCGGAACTGCTTAGCAATGTACAGAGACATGTTAAAACCAAGTCAAAACACCTTAACCACATTACAATGCTTGACAACCACCCACTTAGTAACATATTAGCAACCACTCAAAACACCCTAGCTATTGTAACATGACACCGCTTTAACAACATGCTATAAAACAGTAAGACCTTAGCCACATACAAAAACATGTTAAAACCCAGTCAGAACACAACCACATAGCAACGGCTTGACAACCACCCACAGCACCTTAGTAACATCCTAGCAAGCACCCAAAACACACAGTATTAACATGCCACCACTTTAGCAACATGCTATAAAACACTCAGAACTCCTTAGCAATGCTTAGAACTCTTTAGCAACATAATAGAAACCTGCTCAAAATCAGTCAGAACACCGTAGCAACCACACATCAATGCTCTGACCCACCACCACCACCCCATTCCTTAGTAACATCCTTGCGACCAACCAGAACACCCTAGCTGTAGTAACATGCCCCTGCTTCTGAGACATACCATAAAACACTCAGAACTCCTTAGCAACATACAGAAACATGCTCAAAACCTGTCTTAATACCTTAGCAACGCTTTGACAACCACTCACTGTACCTTAGTAACATCTTACCAACCACCCAGAACACCCTAATTGTAGTAATATGTCACTGCTTCAGAAACATGCTAAACTCCACTCAGAACACCCTAGCAACTGCATAGCGATGCCTTGGCATTATGGTGGTGTTTTGCAAAGAAAATCTTGGTTATAATGTTGTTAATCTTTGTCACTCCAAACTAAACCATGCACGTTTTCTTTCAAACTTGAAGTGTCAAATTTTGTGCCATATACTTGCAGTACTAAACAGGAACCAGTCTGGACCAGACATAAGATCGTTGACTCGACCGTGAGTTTTGGGTGGGACTGTTTGGATCTGTGCGGGTCAAACAATAGAAGACAGTGGGATTGTTTGGAACTTACTAAAAACAGTAATTATTTAAAATGCCCCACTTCACTTTTAACTATGTTAACTTTTTTCTGCTCCATTCAGGCTGAACGCATTTCGAGCATGCTCTTCTGAAAGGGCCGTATAGATTCAGTGTCTTTACACACCATTGTTCTTCTCTCATGCAATCAGACTTCTGATGTTTGGGCTCCTGGGTTAGGTGACCTCTAGGTCGCAGTCTCCTACCCAAAGCAGAACAGGATTGTGGGAAACAGGGCCAGGCCTGAAGGAGCAGGAACAGCCCTCCCACACAGCAGCGACGTATTGACCAGCTGCCAACACTACTAGAAGCTTTAGTTCTGCAAATGCTTTGCTTTGGGGGATGAGTTGAGAAAGAGGAAGAGAGAAGCAGGTCCTGCGTATGCCCTCATTGGCCTGTGTCAGTTCAGCCTGCTGCTGACGCCATTGCCTTTGTGCAGTTTACTGTAAACAAACAAGCTTTTCTCTGTAAGTGTGTGGCTATTAAACATTTGCGAAAGCGATAGTTTTTAGCCTATCTAAAAACTTTAGCCTAGTTTTTAGTCATAAACAGGCTACTGTATGTCAGTACTGTATGCATATTGTTCCCTGAGGCTTTGAAGAACAATTGAGTTTGAAATGCAGTTAAGTGAAGTTACATTTATTTATGTAGTGCTATTTACAATATACATTGTTTTAAAGCAGTTTCACTGTAATGACAGTAAAATTACACTGTTAATGTTGTAAAAATCATCAGTTATTATGAAACTAATTTAATTTCAGCTGTAAAGCCGCTCTACAGAAGATAATAGTGCTATTATTCAGCTCAATTTAGTTCAATGTTGTTTCAGTTTATTTCAATGACTGTCAATTTTGTAAAGTTGATCAATTATGAAACAAGTTCAATTCAATAGAGTCAATATTCAGCTTATAGTGGTCAATGCAGTTAAATCGCAAATATTACTGAATGTTAATTAATAAATATAGTGTTATTGATATAATGTTTTATTGTTTTAAACATTTTTTTATTGTTTAAAATATATTTTAGTGCTGGGCACCGATTAATCGCGATGAATCGCATCCCAAATAAAAGTTTTTGTTTACATAGTATATGTGTGTGTGTACTGTGTTTACACTTAGGTTTAAATGCATTAGCTATCATGAACTAACAATTAACAAAAAATTTTTACGGCATGTATTAATCTAGGTATAATATATACTCATTGTAAAGTGTTTCCGAAAGCAGCTTTAGGACTCCATATTGCTTATTTTCACAGTTTTGAACCTCATCTGATTGGACATAATCACTGGTATACAGTGTACAGAAATCCATTTTACAAATGAGCTTGTCAATCTGTTTGAAACGGTTCACGCAAAAAAATTATGAGATGTGCAATTGTCATTGTTATATTTAGCCCTAATATTTAACCAAACCAATGCACCCAAGTGCTTTGCACAGTAGGTCAGAGGCATAAAAGTAGAGCAGTGACATTTTATTTCAATATTTCCTTTGAAATTCAGCTCTGATCTTTATAATTGTATGCATGAGGTCCTTCATATGAATTCACCCCCTGCATTCTTAGCAGCACTACCTGTCATCCACAGGCTTCCTAATTGCTGGTTTGAATTACCTCGCAGTATAGGGTGGGACTATATAAGAAAGCGCACTTATAATTAAAACATCGCGACGATGAAAGTAATGGGTTTCTCTTGCTTGTCATATAACCTATAGTGGCAGTACCATTACATTTGCAGTTTTGGGGAGCCTCTGTCACTTTAATTCAGCAAAAGCAGAGAGAAGACTGGAAATTATGGGGGAGGAGCTGGATGGAGAGGTGGCACGAGCCAGAATTTAAACTTCAAAATCAAGTTAAAAATGAACACATTCAAAACATTTTATTTTCTGAAGAACATGTAAGCGATGCTTTTCCATGCAAAACTTGCCATCACAATGCTAGGGTGTTGATATGAGAATGTTAATTTGGTTTTTGGCATGCTGTGTGGTTGCTGGGCTGTTTTTGGGTGGTTACTAGGCTGTTTCTATGGTGGTTTCTTACTGGCCCAATATTTTCGTAGCTCTAAACGTTTGGAATGAGATGCATGTCCAATGCTCATACTTATGGTTAATGATTCAAACAAACTACTAAACCTAAGTATGAGCATTGTATTCTTGGTAATTATTATATTCTGGATGCTGGCTTTCAGGAAGTTGAGTAAAATTGAGATAATTTCCCAAAAGTGAGCACACTTGTGTATAAACATTACTCACATATGTGGGCAATTTTATGTACATTTCTTAATTCTTAAAAATAAAATAAATCTTAATTTACCTCATAGCCACTTTGAGGGGTCCTTTTGAAGTCTGCTTTATTGTAGTGAGGGTAAGGGCTTAAAAGGAGAGACCAAGGTGGTCTGTGGCTCTTATAAAAGCTTATAAAATGTTAAATGTCATAAACCAACAGATTTATGAAATTTTAAACATGCTGTGTAGAGGTCCTGTGATAACCAGGCAATGATTGGAGCACAGATGTGATTCTGAGTGACAGCTCAATCTTAAGATCTGTTCATGATTCCTCATCAGGGCGCCACTTTTAGAAAGGTGATATTTCTGCACTCATCAAGCGATTATATGGGATCTTTAAAATGCCACAACATACAATTGTTTGCAATTTAAGTTACAGGAGAACTATACTGACCAGTCACTGGATGATGTTGGTTGTGCCCCATTGAGAATGCCTTTTAAATTCCAATTAAATTCCTGAATTTGAATTGAGGTAGCAAACAAGTTGCAGAATTGCGGTTTGAATTTAAATTTAAGGAAGTAGAATTAAAATGAATTAAGTCATGTGAGTGTATTTTTATTTTTTTTTAACTAGACAAGCAAATTTTGTCAAACTTTGAATGCAGGTTTGATAAAGCCTCCTGTATTGTATTTGCTTTGCAAGTTTCACAATCTACTACATGCTTTTTGTCATCTGATTGATAGTTCACACTTTTTTTTTTAGTGAGTAAAAGGCATTTTAGTATAATTGTAAGAATGTAAAATTTAGGTCATGGTTCAAGTGTTGTTAAATCTTTACTTTTTTTCTTTTTTGCATTATTTTTAATTTAGATTTTTTAATTTTTTTATTTTTTAAGAATAACATATTGTTAGTAGGCTAATGTATTTAAGATGAACACTTACTGGACTGAAACAGCTTGATTTACTTTGATTATACATCATTTTTTAGAAAAATCATACTAAAATGAAGCAAATATGATCAAATATCATCTTACTAAGATGTTGGTAAATAGAGAGTGACAACTGATAATTCTATCCGTTTTCTGAAAGTACTCTGCTGAACTGTAAATATTTCATTGATTTGCATTACAAGCTATCAGAATTTCATAACTGGAGGCAGATCTTCAAATCTGAATTTTGCACAACCCTGGATTTGAAAATATTAAGATAAATCTAAATGAATAAAAGGAAATTGAGGCATTCAGGAAATCTACATACAGTTTGCTAGTTCTTTTAAATACATTTCAAAAATGATTCATTATTGGCAATCATATTTTTGAATTGTCCTATTATTATCGGCTGCGTTTTGAAAGGTCAGTGACAAACTGAGTCGGTGTCTTCGCTCCATAGAGTCCAATGCATTGGGCAAGTTGACACGAGTCATGTGAAAGTGCCTTCGGAGACCCTCTTTAGATTCTGAGGCCTGCTGCGAGCTTTCAAAAGCGAGTTTCTCATTTTCGGTTCTAACCGTTGTGGAGTAAAGGTTATCTTTCCACTGTCGTTTTCTCACCTCCTTGCGGTGGAGGTTCAGATGAGATGCGACCCCGAGCGATATGTGTGGAAACCAAAACAGGCCTGTTATTGTTTCACAAAGGATTATGGAAAAAAAAAAAAGAGCGCTGAGGCTTTTATGACAGGAAGTGAGAGTCCCGTATTGTAACACGCTGGCCCTCTTGCTGCGAGTTGCCATGGAGCTGAGTGGTGCGCGTAGGAAGAGCTTTGGAAAGAGGCAGGCTGGCCGCGTCGCCCCTCCATCCTGAATTGCTTCTGTTGTTCTACAGCAAAACTTCATTAACGCTCGCCCATAGCGCTGGGAAAGGAAACGGCCAGGCTGTTAAACAAGCCAAACATGTTGGTGTTATGAGTGAAGGTTCATCCTTCCTGCTGCTAGAGGAGATGGCCTGGGTCAAGCGTTCTGAACATTAGTCCAGCTGCTAAAGGGTCATAGCCATACACATCTGCGATCGTTGTTGTCATGCCATAGACGTTTGCTTCTGGCCAGATTAGATGCAACTGGTGGGGCTTTGGTTGTCAGATGGGATCCAGATTTCATGAGCTCATCGCAAGCTCAACCAAAAACCCTTCTGGACCCTTTTAATGCCACAAATGTGGAAATGCAGAACAAACAGACTTATGGTGGGCTTCTTGCAAAAGCTCTCTGCCTTCATCACAGCCCACTGAAAACTGAAGCAGCTACTTGTTATATGTGCTTCTGTGAAGGTAAACAAGGAGGAACATGAGCTGATGGTTAATAAATTGTGTTGTGGTAAAGTACGTACACCCCATGTTTTCCCCAAAAAATACATGCAAATACTGGATTGCCATTTCAATAGCAGTGTTATTTAACAAATTACACTTTGTTTTGATTTTCACAGCTTAAGTTAATAGAAATGCCATTTCTTGTGAGGAAAAAGTTAGCGCACCCCTAATGTTTATCACTACTATGTCTAAACGTAGGCGTACCAGTCAGTAGATCCAAATTAGTAGGACATCATTAAAGAGGAATAATAAACTTGTCTAGTTTGGTCTTACATTTTTAAGTACTTGGTACCATATGCCATGAGCAAAAGAACTGCCTGAGACCCCCAGAAGGAAGGTTGGTGAAGTTTATGAGACTGAAAAGGGATTTAGAGCTATTTCCAACCTATTTAAAATGTTTTATTTCAATGAACGTGAAACTGTTTGTACAGTTGGGGGATTCGAATCAATTTACTGACAGACTGTATGCAGGAAACCCCTCAAGTATCACACAATTATAATAGTTTTGCATGGAAGAATGTGCAAAAAATGGATTGGTTTATTGATTGTGTGTAGTCCATGTAAGAAAGTGATCATTCACTTAAGAAAATGAAAGACTGTTTGTTTCTGCCAAATTTAATTTGAATAGTGTAAAAAAATATTTAAAGTATTTTATTTTTTTCACTATACACTTCTGACATAGTGGTATATATTGTGTCACTGTAGAAATGTTAACCAGTAGAAATTCTGCTTTATCATTTGTTTTGTTGTAAATATATCTATTCGACTGTCAGGCAGGGCTGTTTTACATTATTAACTTAAAAGAACCGGGAGTAGTGTAAAAATACAGAACAGGACATGTCCCAAACAAGTTCAGACAAGGAAAAAGGAGTGTAACTCAAATTGGTGTTTAGTTAATCACAGTTACATATGCATATATTTCTTATTTTGTAATGTTAATTTTGCTGTTTTGGGTCTTTTGTTGTTTTAAATGTTATGCACTAAATTGTTGTTAAATATCACTCCACCCCTATTTGTAGATTGGTGAAGTTATGACTGATTACTATATCTGATTAATATCTCAAAACCGGTTTGAGTGTATTTATTTTTGCATTTGCACATTTCAGTGTCTGAGCAATCAGTGTTTCCCAATTTAGTTTCTTATGTAAATGTGTTTTTGTGACATGGTGCATTTAAAAAGTCTTTGTAATTGCATCTTTGTTGGTGTATATGTGCTGTTTTGAGAGTAGTGAGTGAGAGGGAAAGCAGGTCCTGTTTTGCCTGTTATCTCATGACCTGAACTGGCTGCCAAAAGCAGCGTTATGCAAAAGACTGGGAGGAAAAAGAGAGTCTGGGAAGGTACAGTTTTGACGTCAGAGGTACCCACATGTAAGAATTGGCTAATATCTGGTAATTAGTTGGAATGTGCTGGTTTATTGTACAACGTTTCACCTCTGTCAGCTCTCTGAACGAGCCTCTTTGTTTTCAGCTGTGCTACTTTTTCTCGCTTGGGAAAGTGATTCTTTTAAAAGCTTTCAGGCTCCTCGAGGGGTGAAAGTAGTACATTAGCGCTGACGTTTCCAGTGTTTCGTCTCCCTTTATATCTGTCAAAATAAAATGAGAAGAAAGGGAAAGGCTGCCTGTCTCTCTTTTTCCTGGATGGCTCTCCAGATTTTGCATCGCCAACCTCCAGAGCATTATTTAAAGATCTATTCATTTTTACTGGCAGTTCGATTGGAGTTTAAAATCTTCACATCGATAAAGAAGCTGGATGCCAGCTGTTCCCTCACCATCCTGTTGCATGCTTTCAGAAGTCTTTACAGCCTCTGGCAGGACATTTCCAGGTACTCCTGATCCGAATCCATCAGGCTGGAGATTCCTCATTCATAATGCATGCTCTTTCTCTTCAGGACTTCATAAGCTTTCACATTCAGTAATGAATATTGCCTTCACCCGATGGCAGACATGCTAATGGCATATAACAGTTGGATTTGTATTGTCTTTTGTTCCGTATGAGATGATGATGGTGGCCTTTTCTTATTAGAGATGGATCAGGATGGTTGGTTAGTCATACGCCATTTAACTTGTCAAATGCAGATTTTACACAAAAGTAAGCAAAAATTTCCTTAACCCAATATTGAAATGTAATGTATTGTTCCCATGGTATTCCAATGCATGCACTCAAAAGTATACAAATTGGATCACACAACACAGGCTAAATTGCAGTTTTCAATTTTGTTAATGTTTTAACATCTGTGTGTGATGTTTTTGTAAACCCATATTTAGTAGTGTTTTTTTTCCTAGTTTGGAATCTGCCCGAATTAGCTAGTTTATTGTTAGTTAAATATTTATTTCTTAATATATTTGCACAAAAATATTATAGAGTTTTATTTCATAGACTGATTTTGGCACAACAGAACTTATACAAATATTTTTTTTGTGATTGTATTTATTGTTTACTAATCACATGCTGTCCATGATCATATCAGAAGTAATTTGCAACCATTTTTTTGCTTATGACCCTCCAGTTCAGAACTAGTTAAATTAGTGATTATTTTGTTTTATTTGTCCTTCTTTATGCTTGTGCTTTTTAAAAGGGATAAATTAAGAATTGCAACTTCAGGGCAGGATTTTTAATGCGGATTTCCATGCTAACTATCAGTTTTGCCGTTCATCCTCCTTAAACCATGACAGCCATTTAAAGCACAGCTTTTGGAACAGATTCACCTTTTTAACAATAAATTTGATGACAATGGAAAAAAAAATAAAAATCAGTGTCACACTTCAGTGTTTTTTTTTAAACGTTTCTCCATGTTAGCATGCGGATGGACATTTTTGGCCATTGTAAAGCATCTCATTGTTTTTTCAGCATCTTGAAGAATAAGTGTTGTCAAATGTTTTGTCAAAATTGAATTTTTAATTTTATGGAGAATGTGTGCAGTTTAAAGATGAGCATTGCAGTCCCGTACAGACTAAAATTGGAGTGTGATGTTTCTGATGAGTTAATTTTAGGGTCCACGTGATTTCCCATGAGCCGATCAGCCGGTTATTAGTGGAGATTGGTGGAACAGTGGGATTTGGGGCAATTGCAGCACAAGTGTGTTGGAAGAGGGGAAGCCTTTTTGAAATCTTTGATGCGTTTTTAATGCTTTTTGCGGAGTAGTGCCAGCAGAGACATCGCCGTTTAAAGCCTAAATTGAATGCATTTGTTGCTAATGATGTATTTTCCTGTCTACAGACACTCCTGAGAGGATTTGACATCAGGTCAGCCATGATATGCCAGGTCTGTCTTGTTTGTGCTGCTTGACTGGGCATGTGTGTTATTCTTGGAAGATCTGGAGCATGAATTGACAAGGGCACCTGAGGCTGTGGGCACCCAGACGAATGACCCAAAAGTGGACAGACCATCCACTGCGTACCATTTCTGGTCTTACATCACAAATAAGTCATTCCTTTTTTTGTATTGGGTTTAAATGTAATGGAAAAATAAATGTTATTTATATATTATATAAATAATATTTATATAATCTATAAATAATTAATTGTATTTTTTCTTTAATTATCACAGATATTTTATATTTTCTTTTTTTTTTTTTTTAAGTTACTAAGTTTGATTATTTTTATCTCCACTGCGTACCATTTCTAGTCTTACAAATTTCGTTTTTCACAAATGAGTCATTCCTTTTTTTTTTTTTTTGCATTGAGTTCAAAAGTAATGGAATAATAAATGTTGCTTTCACATTATATAAGTAATTATGTAATCTATAAATAATTAGGCCTAATTGTATTTTTTTTTCATTAATTAAATTATAATAGATATTTTACATTTCCACATTTTTAGATATTTTATATTTTCATTTTTTTTTAAAATTTAAGTTACTAAGTTTGATTATTTTTATCTCCACTGCGTACCATTTCTAGTCTTACAAATTTCGTTTTTCACAAATGAGTCATTCCTTTTTTTTTTTTTTTGCATTGAGTTCAAAAGTAATGGAATAATAAATGTTGCTTTCACATTATATAAGTAATTATGTAATCTATAAATAATTAGGCCTAATTGTATTTTTTTTTCATTAATTAAATTATAATAGATATTTTACATTTCCACATTTTTATTTAACTTACTAAGTTAGTCTTATAGTATTTTGTCTTTAGTCTTTTAGTCTTAAAATGCTTTTGCCAATGAAAAAAATGATTCATAAATGTAAATGATTAAAGGTGACATCATGAAATCCGACTTTTTCCGTGTTTAAGTGCTATAATCGAGTCCCCGGTGCATCTACCAACTCTGGAAACATGAAAAAGTTTAACCTAGTAACTTTGTTTTGATAAGCCTTTTTCTTCAAGCATCTGAAAAAACAAGCGTGTCAGATTTTGCTCCCTTTGTGACGTGGCAAAGGGATCTCATTATAATATTACCGCCCCTTAATCTGCACGTTTCCACCCACGGCGCTGCCATTGTGTTTTCGCAAGCGTAGCAGTTCTAGCGCCATGGCAAAAGTTCGAGCAAAGCATGCTAACTGTTAGCTGCACAGACGAGCACAGAACACTATTTAGAGTCCCAGCCTCAGAGGAGACGAGAGCAGTGGATTGATTTATTTATTTACTGTATATTACGCTGCTGCTACAAAGATCTAATATAATGCGATTTCTTTCCCAGCTGTTTACTTTCACAGACATAACCAACTGTTTTTGTAACTCATGTGTTTTTAACAAACTTTTGTGTATTTGACAGTTTAAGCAAAATAAGACATGAAAGAGACAGATCTAATATAATGCGATTTCTTTCCCAGCTGTTTACCTTCACAGACATAACCAACTGTTTTTGTAACTCATGTGTTTTTAACAAACTTTTGTGTATTTGACAGTTTAAGCAAAATAAGACATGAAAGAGAACTTAGTTTAGTACTCACTTGCCGTGTGACAGCCGCTTCCTGTGCGCGTGCTTCGGATGTGTGCGCTCAGAAAACACTGTATCAGAAGTTTAAACTGATATGGCGTTAAAACGCATGATTTCAGCGTGATCGACATTGCCAAATCTAAACCAATATGTTTGGTTTTGATTATAGAGTATTTGAGGTATGAGCTGTAAAGGCTACGCCCTATTCTGGAAAAGGGGGCGGGGAGCAGCAGCTCATTTGCATTTAAAGATACATGCACAAAAACAGCTTGTTTTTTGCTTCCACTCAAAATGGGCATTTTCAAAATGATATAATAAATGATCTGTGGGGTATTTTTAGCTGAATCTTCACAGACACATTCTGGGGACACCTGAGACTTATATTACATCTTGTAGAAAGGGACATAATAGGTCACCTTTAAGTAGTTTAAATATTAATAATTTAAAGATACAATATAAATGTATATTAAATAGAATTATACTATAATAAAAAACAATTATTATAATAATATAAATATATAAAAAAAGATTAATGAATACATTAATGTAAAGACATAAATACTCAATAGCATAGCATAGCGATAAATCAAATTAAAATCAATTTGTGTAAAAATACTATATGCACAAGCCTTTGCCATTAAAAACTAAAGATATGGTAAGCATTTTCTCTTCTCTTTTAAAGGCTTTTATGCCATTATTTTGCTCATTTATTCCTAACTGCATACAATTAAATGGTTAGTTGCATTTTATAATTCACATTTAACATTGTTTTAGTCTTGCTGTTAGTGATCCATTTTTGGATCGTGACCCACCAGTATGCTCTAAAATATTTCACAGATGAGAAATGGCTCTTAGTGAGTGCGATCTCTGTAAAATAATTGTAAAAATTCTTACCCAGACATCACAACTAACTGGAAAAGTCACACAGACTTACATAGCTGTGCTTTATTTCCAGGCACTCTGTTATTCTGTAATTGCTCTCATCCTGCCATTACATCTACCGTTTACCCAGACATCACAACTAACTGGAAAAGTCACACAGACTTACATAGCTGTGCTTTATTTCCAGGCAGTCTGTTATTCTGTAATTGCTCTCATCCTGCCATTACATCTACCGTACAAAAGTAGACATTTAGCAATTAGTACGAGATTGTTGGCTCTCATCAGGGCTATTCACCCAGGCTCATGCCATTATCTCACGGTGCATCCCTGAGGCGGCATGCCGAGCATTACGTGCCCTGTGTGATGCGCCGCGGCTTGGATCTCTGGCAGAATACAGAAAAATGCATATTACGGATTGGCGTTAATTGTCTTGATGACATAGCTGAGTGCTGGATCTTTTCATCAGCGCTTTGATTAGAGGGCAGATGGTTGATTGGGTGCTGTGAGAGGCCTTCAGATGAGAAAGGCCCGCTAGCAGAGGCCCATCAGCCCTGAGGAGAGAGAAAAAGCTACACATCACTGATGTATGGGTCAATCTCAAGAAAATATGTTCAGGAAAGGACTGACTATCAGAGGACCACGCTGCCCTGATCCATGGAAACAATTACTGCAGATGGAAATTTGATGTAGATAGATAGATGAACAGAGCTTGAATGCTTGTCTGGGAATGAACAGCATGCTGCCTCTTTGGTGTTTATATTACACACATATTGACACGCATTGTGTTTTCATTTTTGCAATAGCAGCAATATTTATTATATTTCTGATGTCTTTTGGACATTATATCTCGCAATTGTGACAAGAAAGCCAGGTCCAGGTCACAATTTATCTCAAAATCAAAAGGGAAAAGGTTCATGATATTTTTCCCCCGTTGTTTTGACAGTATTTTCTTGTTGATAAAGTGCATTTCCAAATTCTTATTCCCGTAATGCTTCCAAAAAAAAAAATAATAATACGTTTTTTTATTTTTATTTTCATTGATGATTCTCATTAATACAGTATAATGATTTT
Organism: Sinocyclocheilus anshuiensis; assembly: GCF_001515605.1. Classification (NCBI taxonomy): domain Eukaryota; kingdom Metazoa; phylum Chordata; class Actinopteri; order Cypriniformes; family Cyprinidae; genus Sinocyclocheilus; species Sinocyclocheilus anshuiensis. The sequence continues at coordinate 30,190 of NW_015544168.1, forward strand.
ATTTAAATCAGCTCAAGTTAAAAGTACAACAAATACTACCTACCAAGATATATATTACCACATTTCAATAGTATAAAGCAAGACATTTTTTCACACTATTGACAATTAGGAAAGACACTGCTTAGTTGTTGTGAAAATAATGCACAGAATTGTAATTATTTGTTAGTAATTTATAAGTTTTAAACTACATACACTGTTGTTGTATAAAATACATACACTATTTGGGATCATACATGCATACATACATACATACACGCACACGCACACACACACACACACACACACACACACA
>NW_015544168.1:30491-31551 GCF_001515605.1 Sinocyclocheilus anshuiensis
TATACCCGTAGAAAGTTCATTTGTTTTCTTCATCTCAAGTGAGCTGCTAACCACTGTAACAGGATCAATGAGGCAGTGAGTGGGACCAAATCAGGCCAATTTGTGAACAAAACATTCAGACTGTTTTTTTGAGTTGGATGTTCACAAATTAGACATTGTTACTTCTCTGATGAAGTTATCTTGAGCTTAAAATCTCCAGTCCTCATTAATTGTAATTGCATGTGAAAAAATGATCAGGGCTGCGTTTCCTAAAAAACATTGTACATTTATATTTTTGCATTGTGACATTATTTTCTTGATGATTAAGTTAATTTCCCCCAAAATTATTTGACCATAATGCTTTAATATTTTGTTTTCTTTAATTTTCATTATTTTCATTGGTGATTCTCATTAGTTTGTCAATTTGTGAATGAATCATTATTCAATCATCATGATCAATTGATTCAATGAAAAGATTTGACTCTAAAGAATGATTTGGTCTCTTATCTTGAGCTTAAAATCTCCAGTCTCATTAGTTGTAATTGCATGTGGATAAATAACCACTTTTGCATTTCTCAAAACCATCATTCAAATACAGTCAAGCAATCAATTTGTGAATGAATCATTTAGACTTTTTTTTTTTTGTGTGTGTGTGAACTGGATCAATTGATTCATTGAAAATATTTGACTATAAAGAATGTTTTGCTTGTGAAAAACGGCAAGGGTTGCATTTTCCAAGAGCATCATATGTCTGTCATTGAGTAAGTATATCATTGGAGACCATTGGAGCCAGTTGTTTGTACGATCTATTTAGGCTTGTGATACTTTTGATGATGCACAGATGAAATAAATCCATAAATGTTGGGAAGGACATGAACGTGAGTAAATGATTAGAAAATTTTCATTTTGGTTTAACTATTTTTCTAATATATATAGACAATTATTTCAGAGGATATAGGCCTATATGTCGTTACTATGATGCTGGGAAACTGAATCCCACTGTGATTATAGGATTTTCATCATACTGCTTATTGCTGGTCTCATATCTGTTCATTGCCTTCCTTTCAGCAGGACTTGTGTT
>NW_015544168.1:31655-32688 GCF_001515605.1 Sinocyclocheilus anshuiensis
CTGCATGCAGGACACATCCAAGAATTGTAGATGTCCGTCTCCTGGCTTAGTCAAGGCCTGGGGCAAAAACAGTGATGAATGGATCAGAATAGTTTTTAACAAAGACATTTGTTTTATGACGTGTACTTGCAATCTGTACTTTTATCTTTTTGTGAAAGGAGATTTAAAAAAAAAAAAAAGGAGATTGTTTCACTTGTCTTCTCAGCTGCTCTCCTGACTCTTTCATCTTCCTCCTGGGACAAACCTACAATTTCACAGCTGGAGTGAAAGATGTAGACGGCAGGAGTAGACTCAGTTTCCTGGGCATTTCTATCAGAGCACAGTCAGGAGAGCGAAGACTGCCTTTGGACAGGATCAGCGTGAGCTTTCACAAAGTGCGTGGATGAGAACATCAAATCCATGGTTGAAAGGGTCAGACTTGTGCACAGTTGTCCGACTCTGGCTCATTCCTGTCTGGTTATCCTTTTTTAGCCTTTTTATGGTCTTTGAGAATGCTCTGGCTGAGTGTTTGATGGATAGAAAGGGTGAGATGTGTTTTGAGGGTGCATGAAAAGCCAGGTCAGTTCAAAATCAAGCAGTAATACAGCAAAATAGGGTGCTGCAGGGATTACTGTATATACTGTATTTTTGTAGGCCAAGACCCGAAACAAGTTTTTGGCACTTCCGGTTCTATTGTGCTGAAGTCAATGCGTTTCTGAATGGGTTTTTGGTTAAACGTCTGAAATAAGGTCTGTGGTTAACATAAGTTTAAGATATTTTCACTTTTTATTCTACAACATAAAATACATCAGTAATACCTCATTGTTTAAAATGGTGTACTTGCAAACTATTCAAACTCAAACTTCCAGGGAAAATGTTTGTAAATAAAGACTGAAAGAGCTGTCTGAAGTGTAATGGTGGTGACGTTGAAGTCATGTCAAGTCAAGTCAAGTCAAGTCTGTTCATGTCAAGTCAAGTCTGTTCAAGTCTGTTCATGTCAAGTCAAGTCTGTTCATGTCAAGTCAAGTCTGTTCATGTCAAGTCAAGTCTCGGA
>NW_015544168.1:32698-43042 GCF_001515605.1 Sinocyclocheilus anshuiensis
AGCAAGCCAGAGGCGACAGCGGCAAGGAACCAAAAACTCCATCTGTGACAGAATGGAGAAAAAACCTTGGGAGAAACCAGGTTCAGTCGGGGGGCCAGTTCTCCTCTGACCAGACAAAACCAGCAGTTCAATTTCAGGCTGCAGCAAAGTCACATTGTGCAGAGGACTCATCTGGTTCCTGTGGTCTTGTCCCGGTGGTCGTCTGAGACAAGGTCTTTACAGGGGATCTGTATCTGGGGCTCATCTAGTTGTCCTGGTCTCCGCTGTCTTTCAGGGCTGTGGAGGTCCTTTCTAGGTGCTGATCCACCATCTGGTCTGAATACGTACTGGATCCGGGTGACTGCAGTGACCATCTGATCTGGATACAGACTGGATCTGGTGGCTACGGTGACCTCGGAATAAGAGAGAAACAGACTAATATTAGCGTAGATGCCATTCTTCTAACAATGTAGCAAGTACATCAGGTGTTATGAGAAGTGTTCCCGGTTCCGGTTGACCTAATTAATGCAGCCTAAAAATCCTTTAACGGATTTGAATATTAGAAGCGTATTAGTGTGTTATGTGTAAGCCAGGTTAAATGAGCCCATCTCTGTGACTGCGGTGTAGTAGGTTTATACCCTAACTATAGCCTTTTACTTACAGCGATTGTATTTAGGCTTCGAATTACGTTGCGCTTATTTGTGAAGGTTTTCAAGATGAACAAATCGTGTCAGAACCATAAACTTTTGTTGGTAACAGAGCTTTGGGTTTTTGTTGAGGGAACCAGGATTGGCTTCAAAAATACATCACTGAAGTGCACTGTTGTATTTCCCAACTGGATCCAATACTCTAAAATTTGAATTTGTAAACAATGTTTGTCGGAGTGTGTTGCAGTCAACATTAATATTTTCTTTTGGTCATGTGATAGAGCTTGAGTTTTGTACACCATTGTGTTTTTGGAAACCACTGCGCGAGTTTGCAATATTTGCGAAATTCTTGATTGGCTTTCTAGGTTAGAAATGTTTTTAAACTTTGAATATGTTCCTGTACAATGCTTGATGGCATCACTTATGGAATGGTAATTTTTGGATTTTTTTGTAGTGATGGGAAATACAGAGTTCTGGCATGAAACTCTAGATGGCGCAGTCCGATAGATCTAACGCAATCTGACCTAATGACATCATTATCACATGACACAGCTGATTTGTTCTCTCCTGTATCAGTGGCCAATGAGCTCGCTGCTCATCATTCAAATATATGACTAGTGCTTGCCGTAGCAGTTGCAGCTTGCTTCAGAAACCCTCCACCTTCCCCAGCTCCACCTGTAAAGATCTGCTACGGTGTGATTCATGTATGCTATATGGGGGTTATTTCATGTATGTTATATTTGCAGCAGCAATATTTCTTACATGCTCACAGCTGCATGTTGTGGATGTATTGGCAGTAGCAAGTCTTGGTACTTGCTCTGCTGCTGCAGCAGCACCGTAGCAGATCTATTCCGACAAGACCAAATACATTAAAGGGGTCCTATTATGCTTTTTCACTTTTTCAACTTTAGTTAGTCTGTAATGTTGCTGTTTGAGCATAAAAAAGATCTGCAAAGTTGGAAAGCTCAAAGTCCTTCAAAAGGACATATTTTATTTAACAGAAATCACTTTTCAAAAACTACAACGAATGACTCGTTTGGACTACAACGCATATTTTCCGGGATTTGTGATATCACAAATATCGACGAATGGGATGAGACCTGGTTGAGCTGCACTAGAGAAGGCAACGAGTGTTATCACTATGTCGGAGACACGCTAGCTTTCCCAAGGCAGATGAACTTAGAGTGGTTACAATCATCCGGGTTTAAATCGCGCTCAAATTGATTTGATATTGATGCAATATTTACACTGAAGCTCGCAGGCGGCTATGGTAAGGGGCATGACATTTCCCGACCAGGCGCCGAGTGGTGCCAATCCCAGCACACACTGGCCCAGCTAACCAATCACCAATACATTTCGTATTTCAGAAGGCGGGCCTTCATTTGATACAGGAACTATTGCTGTTATTGCCAGACTGGGGAGAGAGATGTTGTAATAATGTAAAATATGTGAAAAATAATGTGTTTTTCGAGCAACCTAGTATGAGAGCCTGTTCTAGTACACTCCCAAAACAAAATCAAGACTTTGTAAAAGTGCATAATAAGGACCCCTTTAACATTGTCATGTACATTGTCATGACAGAAGTCTGGTTCTTTTATGCGAGCCGGTTCGTTCTGACAGTTCATTTCAATGAACTGGTTCAAAAAAACTGTTCGCTGGTTCTTTTACACCCTAATGTAATGAAGTCCTTCACGATGACGTAATGATGTCAATTCTATTGTCCTGGGCCGGAATGAAAATACACTCATCATGATCCAATTCGTTTCTTACAATTAAGTTTTGCAACTAATAAAGCACCCAAATACAGGTACAGGCAGTGAAGTCTTTAAGATATAAAGTGAATAAATTAGTCCTCATCAGCACAGAAACCATGATCCACTTACTATGCATATTCCATTAGGATTTATATGTTATTAAAAAAACTTACATTTGGCCAGATTGGCCCCCTGATTCAAGTCCTCGGTTTACCCACGCTCATAGCATTAGCACAGCATCAGGTGTCCAAAAGAACTAGTTCGGTTCAAACGGTGCTGTGTCATAGTATGCAGTCATGTACTGTTCGGTAGCTTCACGCTGAATCACGCATGCGCAGTATCTCCAGCTCATTGGTTCTCAAATCAGACGTGTCCGAAAGAAACGGTTCTCGGCTCAGTATACTGGTGATCTGAAAACCGTTGCAACCGATTCTTCACTTGGGAATGAGATCGAGATTCGAGAACCACAAGAGTGATACAAAAGGAGCATTGTCTCTCACTTTGAGCAAACAAATGAGCAAAAATTTGAGCACATTTTTTAGTGACTTACGCTTGATATCACTTCCAAACCCCTCGTAAGACATTGTCTTTCTCCAGTAATGAACTCAAAACGTACCTACCAGAAGAAGTTTTTAGAGGTTATTAGAAATTATTAGAGGGCCTTTGATTAGCACATACTTATTAAAGGTTGGCAGTGTTTGTTTGATCTTGTTCTCCTGGCTGGCTCAGGTTGTTTGTTACTGATTTTGTTTGGCTTTTGTTGCAGGAAGAACGCTGAAAATGCTTTTTAGTGGTGCTTGGCAAGCAACGCTAATGCTATTGCTCATACTTGGGGTTAGCGATCTGAACAAACCTCTAACCACAAATATTAAACTTTGGCGCAACTCGTACTCAACCACTGAATGTCTGTAGCACAAACGGTATTTATCCCAGTTGATGTTAAAATGGGATAAAATGAAATAAAATAAGGATTATAAAATAAAATATAAAAATGGCAAATAGTGAAATAAAATATACAACAAAATATAGAATATAAAATAAAATGCATAAAATAAAAAATATAATGTATATAATAAAATAAAATAATTTATAAAATCAAATATATAAAATAAAAATCTTCCTCTTAACTGTTATGTTTACCTATTATGCTGTTTTCCTCTCTAGAGGATGGGGGGACATAACGATAGAACTGTTGCATTAACCTGTTCTATTAACAGTCTCGTAATGCAGAGAGTCGATGCCATCACTTCCTCTAGGGGCGCCTCAAGGAAACACTCCAGTCCCACTGGGACGTCCGCTGCTGGTCAGCCCACTTGTGAAGAATGACAGTGGGAATATCTTGTCAGCAATGCTTTAAACAGTTTTGGAGGCTGAAGTAATGTTTATATCCTTGTGCCAGCTTTTGATAAACAGGACGTTCCTCCCTCATTAGGGGAAACTGAGGTTGGTGGGCACAGTTTTCATTCTTTATTGAATATCTCTGGTGGAGTAAACATTATGACAACAGGATTGATTGATTGATTTAAGTGTTGTTGAAGCCCCAAGACTGGCAAGAGCAGCTTCGAAATCTCCTATACTTATCTTGCTGGATCTGTCCGCTGCTTTTGATACGGTGAACCACCAGATTCTCCTGTCAACCCTATTGGAAAATGTCAACTCCTTGTTCAAGCTCTTGATCTATCCTGGCTCGACTATTGCAGTGCTCTCTTGGCAGGTCTCCCAGCCACTTCTATCAAACCTCTACAGTTAATCCAAAATGTCGCTGCAGATTAATCTTTAATGAGCCGAAAAAAATGCACGTCACACCTGTTCATCAATTTGCACTGGCTATACCAGTAGCTGCTCGCATAAAATTCAAGGCATTAATGTTTGCCTACAAAACCACCGCTGGCTCTGCACCCCTTTACCTAAATTCATTACTTCAGACTTATGTGCCCTCTAGAAGCTTGCGTTCTGCAAGTGAACGACACATTATTGTGCCATCTCAAAGAGGCACAAAATCACTTTCACTGACTTTTTCATGAACTGTTCCCTCCTTGTGGAATGACCTGCCCAACTCAATCCGAGCAGCTGAGTCCTTAGCCATCTTCAAGAAACGACTAAAAACACACCGGTTCCATCTATATTTGACCCTCTAACTCTAGCACTTTCTATTCTATTTTAATTCTACTTTATTTATCTTTTTTTATTAAAAAAAACAAAAAATACACTAGCTTTCTATTTTTTCTATTCTATCTACTTGTTTTTCTTTTTGTGTGTGTGTGTGTGTGTGTGTGTGTATCGACCCCTAATCTATATAATATTAGGGGTCGACCGATTATCGGCGCCGATATTAATTTAAGCGTTTTTTATGATTATCGGTATCAGTCATTTTCAAAACCGATTCGCCGATAAAATAACTTCATTTTGAAACGCGCTATTTGGCTCTGATGCAGCCGGTCAGAACTCACCACTCTGTGGCCTAAAGCAATCTCCGCCCACCGCCCATCTGATTTGTTGGGAGTCACGAGTACAACCAATCTATGTGGAATTCACTCTCACTCCGAAAGCGCTTGCTAACTGGAGCTGCTTCAGTGATCACGCATCAGTTGTCTCTCAAAGGTAAGGCAGCAGCAGACGTTGCTTAAGTTGCAATAAATCACAATCCACTAACATTACACTGAAGTTGCAAAACACCTCAATATTATTTATTTTTATATATAATACAGAAAATGTGGATGGAATCGCGGAATCCAGTCATAAATGGGATTTACTGTATGACGCGGAATGGTCACGGAATTTGTCAAAGTTTGGATAAATTAATCAAAAGTAGGCCTAGGTCAGTACACTTAAATAGAGTCGTGATATGGACTAGTATCTGTAAATATTAAGCCGCAAAAATACTGTTTAAATATGAATCCTGCATGTTCTGCGTGTCTCTGTGTATGTAAATGGCACAGACGCGCGGTTTTGTTTTCTAACAAATAAATCAATGTATGGGAAACACTTACATAGGCTACAGAAACTTAAAAATTCTTCATGGCAACCCGTCAAAATATAAGTTTGGGTTAGCTTAAAGAAATTATCAGAAATATATTACTGTGGTGCAGTATGATATACATAATACTACTACAACAATTATTAGAACTTTTGTTTAAAAGAATCACACAATACTCTATTTCTTCCATGTTTTAATTTTAATAGTAAACCCTTTGTTTGCTAAAAAATAAAGAGTTTAACTCTCATTTGATTAAAACATAAATTAAACTAATGTATGCCTTAATTTGCACTGTACTGTAAATTAAAACTAACTGAAATTTCTAGTGTCACATAGGCCAAGACATTTCAATAGGCTATTGAACAAAGTGTGCCTGTAAAAGGCTATTAGTGTTATAGTTTCATGAAAATAGTTGCAGTCTTCTTAACAACTTCTACAATATAGCTATGAAGACAATTAAATTATTTACACTTATTATTTGGTTGATCAGTGCGGGTTGTTCTAATGCTGGCAGTTTCATACAATATTCTTTGAGTGGAAATTGGGTCATTTGCTCTGTTATGTGCCTAATATTCTTATTCTATTCTCATAAATAGATTTTTGTAAATGCAAAGTGCAATTTAACCAGTTGTGTTGCTTTTTTTTTTGGTCTGTTTTTTGACTTTTCTGTCAGATTTAATTTTGGTGTGTTTAACCTCTCAAGAATAGCACACATTTGGTAGTAATTCCTGAGGCACTTGTAGATTAGAAAGACCTGTACATGAATCTTAATGCTTGTTGGAGGGACGGCATATTTATTTTCTTTAATTAAAGCCATTCTTTTATTCTCTTACATGTTGTTGTTTGCCTCTGGCTACCGGCTCTAAATCACACATCTGTGAAATACAGAAGGGAATCACTAAGTCAGATGATTTGGCTAGATGATGGTGCACTTGCTCTTTAAAGTGGTGTTTGCTCTCATCACAGGTGTCTCCTGCAGAGATGAGAGCCTGCAGGCCATAAATGAATCATAAGTGTGTGTTAAAGGACACTTCCCCATATTCCCAACCTCGGTGCAGCCCGGAGGAAGCCCTCTGGTGGTGCAGATCCCCTCGTCTCGCTTCTCATTCCAGCAGGCCTGTTTCCTGCAGGTTCACAGCCACTCGGAGTACTGTAAATCAAGTAAATGCTTTAGGGAGGCCCTGGGCTCCCGCTGATCCTATCAGCTCTTGCCAGCATGTCGGATTGGGGCTTCTATCAAACTTCTATCAATACTATCAAATCGTATTTGCAGCAATCAGAGCTTGTTTTTAATACTTTTTAACACTGTTCGAGGTGGTGAGCGCATGAAAGATGAAACCGCACATTTTCTGGTGGTGACGAGAATAATGGCATGTGAAATTGCTGTTGGCGTATTCCCCCCGCTCTCTTTGGTTACCTCTTTTTCACCAAAATGGTCGGCCTGAAGAGCTGCAAACCTGCTTCAGAAGGGTTTCCACTGACCAAATGAGAGCTGGATGATGACATCATTTACTACAGTACTATATATGCTGCCAACAAACAAACATGGCCATCACATTTTTTTTCCCCTCCTCGTGTGATTAGGTCATGGAAAACCTGGAAATGTTATGGATTTTTTTTTTAAACTGTGCTTTCCAGGCCTGGAAAAGTCATGAGAATTATTCATAATTTTTCTTATGTTTCTTTGTTTTGTCTTACTCCTAATTTTGAGAATCTTTTCCATGCAAATCTGAGTTTTTATAATTAAATTAAATTAAATTTAATTAAAGGGATAGTTCACCCAAAAATGAAAATTTGATGTTTATCTGCTTACCCCCAGGGCATCCAAGATGTAGGTGACTTTGTTTCTTCTGTAGAACACATAGGATGATTTTTAAGTCCAACCGTTGGAGTCTATCTGTCTTATAATGCATCGTGTCTTAGGACATCAATGTGTCGCCATGAGCCGCAGGGTTTAATTTGGATTTGTCTGTGCATGTTTTTCTTGCTCTCATAAATTGTTACAATTGCCATGCATTATACGACTGATAGACTGCAACGGTTGGACTTAAAAATCATCAAATGTGTTCTACTATTAAATTAAATTAAATTAAATTAAATTAAATTAAATTAAATTAAATTAAATTAAATTTAAGTAATTGTCTTATGTGCTTTTGTCATTGTTATTAATTTGTGTGGTTTTTCTTTTTTTAATATTACTATTTATTGTTTTTTATTTCTGTTTCAGTTTTACATTTCTGGTTTAGTTTTAATTAAATTTTATTTTATTTTATAGTTAAATTTTTTTTATTTACAGTTAGTAATTTTAGTGTGTCAACCTATTCCGGTTAGTAGAAATATTTCTAATTTGTGTTTAGTTTTAAGTTTTTATTTAGTATTTATATTTCATTCCATTTCAGCTTTAATACATTTTTTACAATACCCTCATTTAGCATCACACAAAGTTTTCACTTACCAGTGCCATTGTAGAAGTGCTCATTTTTAAAATTAATTTAAAGTGAAATAAATTCAAGTAAAAGTGTTCAATAACAAAGTGGTTATTGAGATAAAGTGAGTAGCATTTGGCTGGTCATGTGATCACAACATATAAAATAAAACAGCTTTTATTAGGCCACTTATGAGGCCTCATCTATGTCAGTGAACATTTTAAATATTTTTCAAAAGTAATGTTCATTTATTTATGTACACATTTTTTTGTAATGAGGATAAAATGACTGAGTGCATCTTTAAGCAGCAGTTTTTGCTCATCTAAAAGAAGGGTTGAAGAGAGATCTAAAAACTTCCACTGCAGATCTTCTAGTAGCTGCTATTTGAGATCTCCATTAACATATCGTTTCTCTCATTTTCTCTCAACAGCCTCTTTGAGCTCTCCATTAACATATCGTTTCTCTCATTTTCTCTCAACAGCCTCTTGTCATATATCATGTCTGTCACCTCTTAACTGCAGTCTCTCAACACCCCAGCCGTGTCTGTGTGCAGACGTTTGGGCCTCTGGGGGGATGCTGGTCCTGTTGCTCAGATGTATTTGCTAAAGAGCTGAAATGACCATAAGGTTCTGTGAGGTCCCTGAGTAACAAGCCTCCCTTACAGAGACTGCCAAAGAGCCGCTGCCTCGGATGGCACATTTTGTCATTCTGTGTTTGGCAGGTCCTCTCTCGGGGTCCATAAAGACCTTCTAACCCTTTTCTTCCCAGCCCAGCTTGGGTTTCAAAACTATCCATTCTGCTGTGATATTTGCGTAAGGGATGCCCGCTGCTTAAAGTGGCCTGGATCTGTTTCCCGGGCGTCATCAGAGCCACAGGAGAGGGATTTCAGTGCTGGATGATGGGAACAGGAGGAGCGTAAGCTGAGCTCTCCTCCCATCAGCTCCCCTGAGAGACTGCTTGTGCTTCTTCAGCAGGTACGCTACCTGTTGAGGAGCTGCTAAATGGCTTTGCTGTTTTGAAATATGAGTGTGTATCTAGGCTGATGAATTGATCTATATCTGGCCTTTTTGACAGTACTGACATTAATGCTCACACTGTCTCATGTTAGTTCCTAAATCTGCTCTCAGCCTTTCCAGTTTAGGTTTTTGGAGTAGTTTTGAGTGAATTTGTTTGTAGTGGAAGGATTTGTAACATTTATTGTTAGGGATAGAAATTAGAGTAGAGATTATGAAGATTAATCATTAAAAAAAATAAATTTCAAGTAAAATTTGTGTAAAAAGTTAATCTACATTTACATTTTTGTCTCATTTGCCATTGAAAAACAGTAACATTGAAATATTATTAAACATTTTAGAAAAAAACAACAACTACAAATCAGTAGAACATTTTCTATTTTAATATATTTTATCATGTCATAATATAGTCATAATTTATATATATATTTTTTTGTTTTAATCTACGCACATTCATAGTTGTGCTGCTTACTGTGTATATATATATATATATACTTCCTGCCAAACACTCGTCTCCTGCCAACGAACGGGATCTTGGCACATGAGCCCTGCACTGTGCCACAGTCTGCCTACCACCTGCTGGACCGGTGGGCTCGTCTACAAGAGGTTTCCTGTTCAATGGATGGTCAATCATGCGGCCATTGTTCTTAGATCATGTTTATAGCTGATATTCACATATGTCTCTGATCACAAATGGACGCACTAGATACTGGCGTGAATGGAGGCTAATGTGATGTTTAGGTGGTCTTCATATCGCATTTGTAATGGAAAAACCAATGTGTTGTGTCCTCATCATACTGTAAGTAGCGCAGCATTTGCAGCTCATGTTGGGGGTAAACCAAAAACTGGGCTTTTAAACACTGCCAGCTAGTTTGTTACCTTTGAGCATCTTAGGTATGCCTAACAATGACATACTAATGTAAAAAGTGACAAAATCAGAGATCCTCCTCTAGAAAGTCTTGTTTTTCATATTGTGCTCTGGTCCCATATTAGCTTTGTTCCAAAACCTAGCAAGCTGCCTACCTAGACAGCATTGTAAGGCGCACTTCCAATTCCAAGGCTCTTCCAAAATGTAGGAAGCGACCTTATGCTGCCTACTAAGAAACTTCATTTGCGGCAGCTTGACAGATCTCTTTCATGGAGAATGCAATATATTACAGTAAGCTCAGGTTCATCACCTTAATTGTCACCCAGTACAAAAGTATTGAGAGTAACAGTTAATTTTTACCCAATATGTGTGTGTGTGTGTAATGTATTTAATCCTGCTGAGAAGAAAAAAACAAAAACAAAAAACAATAATAAAACAAAAAATATATGAAACCATCCTAAGCTGTTTTGTTGGTTGTGAAAGTCTGCTGGCTTGTTTTAGAGCTGTTCAGCTAGTCAGGCTGAAGGACCTGCTTTAACCAGATTAGACCATCAAGCCTTTTTTCAGGATAAAATTGCATTTCACCAGTGTTATTTTATTATTATTTGTATGCTATTATAGTTAGGGTTGGGTACCGAAACCCGGTACCAATATGGCACCGGTACCTATGTAACCGGTAT
>NW_015544168.1:43303-43503 GCF_001515605.1 Sinocyclocheilus anshuiensis
CGATTAGCAATAGATTATAAATTAGGGTGACCATACGTCCTCTTTTCCCCGGACATGTCCTCTTTTTGGACCTACAAAAATGCGCCAATTTCTTAATTGCCCAAAATGTCCGGGATTCGGCTGTTTCCTTAATCCCACTCCCGCTGAATCTCTGACCATTGCCGCCTGCTCCCACAACATGTGTTTCGCTCCCGCGATCT
>NW_015544168.1:43568-46376 GCF_001515605.1 Sinocyclocheilus anshuiensis
TGTTTTTTGAACATTAAAGCATGTCAACATATTCTGTTACACCAAATACACAAAATAATGATCTTTAAAAAAGCATCTTATGACCCTCTTAATATTTTCAAGAAACGGCTGAAAACACATCTCTTTCATCTTCATTTGACCCTCTAACTCTAGCACTCTCTATTCTATTTCTATTCAAACTACTTGTTTTATTTATAAAGAAAAAAAGCCTCTAACACTAGCATTCTCTATTCTTTCTCTATTCTTTCCACTTATTTTCTTTTTATTTATTATAAATAATGACCTTCTAACACTAGCATTATCTGTTTTTTTCTGTTCTATTGAATTGTTTTATTTTTATTTAAAAATGACCCTCTAACACTAGCATTCCCTATTCTTTTTCTATTCTTCCTACGTGTTTTATTTTTATTTATTATAAAAGCAAAAGCAAAAAAAAAAACCTTGGTATGTATACTGTTAGGTGAAGCCCCGTCCACGAACCCCGCCAATCCATCATTTTTTGGGGATTTTTTATTTTTTTTTAATAAGTATCGGTTCAGGCACTGTTTAGGCACCGGAACCATTTTAAAAGTAACGATTTGGCACCGGTATCGAAAAAAAAAAAAAAAACGATACCCAACCCTAATTATAGTTTATATTAATATTTTAAGTTAGCTTTTGTTTATATATTAATTTTTTCCATTTAAATTTGAGTTATTATTATTTTTTTAGTAATTTTGTTGTCATTTTTATTATTTTTTGTTTTGAAGTTTGTTTTTAAATATTATTATTTAGGTTTATGTTTATTTTGGTGTCAGTTTTAGTTTTTATTTATCAAGTTAGTAATTTTAGTGCTTTAACAAAGTTGCCAAGGAAGCAATTCTTTCTTTCTTCAAATACTTATGAATTATTATGCTTATGAATTATGCTATATTATTACCAAATACTGGATTCAATATTTTTTATCAACTTGTTTTCTTTCAGTTAGCACACTTTTGTATTTCTGTTTGAAACTGATTGATCATATGACTCACTGATCTGAGATTATGCATCTCAGTTTTTAAGTGAACATGACAAAATTATCCACAAATAATGCCTTTTTCATTTAAAAACTGAGGTGCATAAGCTGAGATCAATGAAGCCTGCGACCAGTCTGTTCCAAAAATAATTTCAAAACCTGTGCTAATTGAAAGAAAGAAGCAAGTTGACAAAAAGATTGAATCCAAGATTTGGTGATAATATAGCATAATGAGAGATTTACAAGCAGTTTTAGAAGGCTGCACATTTTTGATCAGGAACACCAAATAAGGTAAAGGATTTTCAGCACAGCACAAGGATTGATACAAAATACATTTAAAAACGATGAGTTTGAGTGCTGCCTATGCAGACAGTCGTCTAAAGCATATGATGAGAATGGACACTTGATCAGCCCATTACAGGCAGTTAGAAAGAGGCATATCCTGTGAAAACAGACATTCAAAGCTGTGCAGACAACATATGACAACATTTGACATCCACTATGCAGCCCTGTATATGCTGAATGTAAAGAGATTGAGGGATGCTTATGTAACTGTGCATTAAGCATGCAATATACCCTCACAAAAATGCAGCAGGGGTCTGGATTGAGTGTTTATATAGAGTTGATAGGGGGAAGTTTTTCTTTAGGCTTCCCTGATGTCGTTTTCTACACTTTTACACAAATACCCTTCACACAAATACAGACCGTCCCCTGGAGAGGCAGGACGAGGCAACCTCAAAGAGACCTGTCACCAGCAGCCCGCAGCCTCTATTTTTAGCTCTGAGCCTCTGGTTGTTCACGAATCAGGCCTTAATTCCCTAAATATTCCTGTCGTTGGATCTCTCTGTGCGGCAGGCCGGATATGTTAAGCCCTTAGGAAGCCCTGCTTCATGTCAGCAATGAGTTTTATTAATAACAGTCTAAGTTGAAGTCATTTTCAGATAAGGATGTAATTAGCCCCTGTGTGTTTGTTTGTGCAAATGGCTTTGTCTTTTGAAGGCAGCCAAAGATGGCAGATGAAGTGAGATAAATGTTGACTATAAATCAGTATCAATGCAAAAGTTTAACCAGATTATAATTATTTAAACTATTTTAGCCAATGCGTTATGTGCTAGGTGTTTTTATGCTTATTAGAGTATCTCTGGTTCTGACGGTGGTCTTTGAGAAAGATCTGGTGAAGGGTGGGACAGCAGAACTCTATCTGCATTGGGACTGAAGATGCATATTTTTGGAGCTGATAAGGCATCTGTCTTCAAAGCTTCTTCTGTACTATAAACATGCTGTGATGAGCTTTGCTATGGTACAGTGCCTACAATCCCATCAACAGAAGGCCAAAAATATATATATTTTTTTAAAACCACTTTGAGGATACAGGATTATGCATGATCCTTTGTGCCATGAGTATATATATATATATATATGTGTGTATGTGTATATGTATGTGTGTATGTGTATGTATGTGTGTATATATATATATATATATATATATATGTATGTATATATATTTGGAGATCTTAACACTACAAAATTTTTTATTTTATTTTAGTAATATATATGCATTATATACACACTGCTGTTCAAAAGATTGGGATCAGTAAGATTTTTAATGTTTTAAAGAAGTCTCTTCTGTTCATCAAGGCTGCATTTATTTGACCAAAAATACAGAAAAAAACAGTAATATTGTAAAATACTATTACCATTTAAAATAATGGTTTTCTATTTTAATATACTTTAAAATATAATTTATTTCTATGATGCAAAGCTGAATTTCCATCAGCCATTACTCCAGTCTAAAGTGTCACATGATCCTT
>NW_015544168.1:46806-47493 GCF_001515605.1 Sinocyclocheilus anshuiensis
GAGGATGAGGATGTGATGCAGACAGACAGACACAGACATATGTTCCTCAGACGCAGGGGGCTTCTGTGCCCGTCTCTGTCTGTCTGTTTATGTGTCCTGCTTCTGGTCTACAGGGTACAGTAAACATATTTTCCTTTTAGCGTAAGGGTTATTGACTGATGTTTGGTGATTTGGGATATGTAATTGTGCATGCTCATCTAATTCTGACTTAATCAAAAAGCAAAACAAAAAAAACAACACTTATAATTGAGTAAATGTTAAATATGAAATTCTCAGAATGAATAACCATTTTTCATACTGTATATAATGCCTGAATTCAACTTAAAAGCTACAAATCAATCAATTAAAATGCTTTTTAATTAATTTATATTTATTTCTAATTTATTTAGACAAAACAGTATGACATTTTTAATATCAACCATTTATCTGTTGTTGGCCATAACATAAAAATAATTACTGGCGTACTGATATCAGGCATAAGTATAAAGTATAAAATACAAATGGCAAACAGACTGGATTATTGCTAATTTACATCAGTAATCCCTAGGCAGGGAATACAAACATTATACTACTATTATCATTATTATTATTATTATTATTATTATTATTATTTAAATATGCCTATATAATAATAATAATAATAATAATAATGATAATAATAATGATGATAATAATAATAATAATGAT
>NW_015544168.1:47641-53474 GCF_001515605.1 Sinocyclocheilus anshuiensis
GTATCTATTTGAATTCATTTTAATAAAATGAAATTTATTCCTGTGATGCAAAGCTGATTTTCAGCATCATTACTCTGGTCTTCAGTGTCACATGATCCTTCAGAAATCATTTTAACATGCTGATTTGCTGCTCAAGAAACATATCTTAATATTAACAATTTTGAAAACAAGCTTTACTACTT
The DNA here is from genome assembly GCF_001515605.1 of Sinocyclocheilus anshuiensis. NCBI lineage: Eukaryota > Metazoa > Chordata > Actinopteri > Cypriniformes > Cyprinidae > Sinocyclocheilus > Sinocyclocheilus anshuiensis. The sequence continues at coordinate 47,824 of NW_015544168.1, forward strand.
CATATTTTTTAGGAAAAAAAAAATAATTTTTATATATATATATATATTTATTTTTTTTCAGTTAATGTTTTTTTTTTAAATTTCAAATAATGATTTTGAAATAATCAGTTTTCCTGGTTTTAGTTAACTATAAAAACCCTGCTAGTGACAATGTGCAAATACAAATATATAATACATAAATAATAACGTACAGTTACAGTTCCAAAAATACAGATATACCAAATCTCAAAGAAAGAAAAAACTGTAATATTAACATTAACACAAAGCATGCCAGATTTACTTTAATTTCAGATTTGGACCCATTTGTACACTTCATGTGCTACTGAAGTCATGGGACTCATAACTCGTTGACTTAATCAAGCATTGACTAGTGGCAGAACTAATCCTGACCGCAGTGCCTCGTGGATTCATGCTTAACTAACTGCAGTGCTGTGTTTTTGCAGCACTTCCCTGTTGTTGGGTGCAGTTAGAGATGCTTTGTGGGTCTGATTAAAATGCCATGATGGTACAGGCTCTGCTCCTGTCTGGTCCAGAGAGGCTTCCAAAAATAGAGCGTGTGCAGGGAGACGAGCAAAGGAACGTGTGGCGGAAGCACAAACAGGTTCCATCCTTTGTTTAATTCTGTCTCCTCCCATCTACATCCCTCTCCGGAGGAGAAAGCAGCCACTTTATGGAAAGCTTCCTTGTTTGTAGGGGACACCGTCGGCGGGCTCTCCCATCGATGTTTTATCTTTACCATGCGGCAGCATGCATTAATGATGACTTCAGTCTGAATGGCTGAAAATAGCATCATGGAAACACAAAAGTTTAAAAGCTCGAGGCCTGTGTGCTAGGCACGCTCAAATAGATCCTGATCGGCTCAGGGGGCATTGTAACTTTGTAAAATGTAATTTTTATTTTATATTTTCTAATATTTTTTATTTTATTTTTAAGCTTTTATTTTTGTTTTTTAATAGCTAAGTCTGTAATCGGTAATCATTGATCATCAAATCACAGTAATAATAAAACTATTTTTTGTGGGTATGTCTATATTTTATTAAGCATTTAATTGATTTTATTAGGCTTTTATCTTATTTTTTAATGACTAAGCCTGAAATCAGTAATCATTGATCATCAAACCACAGTAATAGACATGCCCACAAAATATATTTTATTTTATTTTATTTTGAAGCATTTTGATTTTAGTTTTTTTAATGGTTAAGTCTGTAATCGTTGTCTGTAATTGTAATCTGTAATTGATCATCAAACCACAGTAATAGACATTCACATCACAAAGAACATTTGTAGCTTTTCTAATAAGCTTTTATTTGATTTTTTTTTATATGATATCATTTTTCAAACCACAATAATAGACATACCCACATTTTATTTTATTTTATTTTTAAGCTTTTTGATTTTATTATGCATTTATTTATTTTTATATAATATATTATAATATATATTTTTTCAAACCACGGTAATAGACATACCCACATTTTTAACTCAAAATCAATCAAATTAGTGCAGTACAATTCTCTGGACTCTCTAGGTCAATAATTATCAAAGCAATGTTAAACTTCTGTATCTGGACAGCAATAACAGGGTCATTTAAAAAATATTGTCTTGAACTAGTGCACCCAAAAGCCTATAAATCTTAAAATAAAACTCAAAACTTCTCAAAACTGTGTGAACTCATGCACCGTTTGATTCTAAACAAGCATGCTCAATTTTATGGAGATCAGGCAAAAAAAAGACACTATAATAGTTATAAATAGAGATGCACCGATCGATCGGCCAGGGATCAGAATCGGCAGATTTTCCTCATGATCGGCCCGGATCGGTGACCGGCCGGTCAGTCTCACTTCTTTCCGATTTCGAGCCGATCCGTTCAGTCTCAAACAGCTTGTGAGCCACAAATACCAAAATGAGTGGCTAACTACGCTAAAATGTTCAAATACATACAAAATTGTCCAGTTGTATCCAGTTAAACAGTCAGTTTTGGAACGTTAAATAGTTGAGAAAGAGAACGCATGTTGTGTAACAGTATATTGGTCCGTGGATAAACTCTTAAAGGGACCGCAGTCCAATAGTTATGCTGCTGTCTGTCATGTTAATCAAAGAACAAAAGTGTAAAAAAAAAAAAAAAAAAAAAAAAGTAAATTCATAAATTATGCTGAACGCACTTTTTTTTTTGCAGCTGAAAGTACAATCAAATGAGCCAAAATATTTTGTAAATAGACACACAAAGGACGGGGCATATTTAGAGCTTTATGATAGATGGATCTAAGATCAGTAAAGATCCTAGTCTAAACTACTGTGTTGAAAACACAGAAACAGCCATAATAGACTCAGGGAATGAAGTGAACCGAAAAGCAGGTAAAACTGGTAAAGGTAACAGCACAGGTTTTGTGTGACTGGGGAAAATGTGAAGCTTATCTAGATCAGCCAGTAACAGGAATTTCCCGTCATCATCACATCAACAGAAACTAGATTGTTTTTGAATAATGCGAGGTTTGTGAAGCAGACATGCTTTAGCCAGCAGAACAGAAGTGATTTAACAGGTTACACAAATATGCAGGACATGAGTTAATACACTTGAAGAACCAGATTTAGAAATGTTAATGACTCACATCACAATTTCTGAATGAGACTTTAATAACATGCGTCACGTCATCAGATTTCTCAGCCAATCACATGTACTTGTTAGCTCTGTACATTCCCTAATGCTACATGGGCTTTTTGTTCAAAATAAATTTATACGGGGGAAATAATAGTAATTCTTTCATTTAGCAAGGATGCGTCAGCTTAATCAAAAGTCACAATTTTTGTTTTAGTCAAACTGTGTTCTTTTGAATTTTCTATTCATTGAAGAAACTTGAAAAAGAATAAGCTTCAATATTGACTTTTCTTTTAATAAATGTACTGATACCAAACTTTTGAATGATGGTGTGTAGGCACACACACACGAACAAAACATCATTCCAAGCTTTATGGGTTTTGATAATTTTTCCCTATTTTCTCCAGTGCAAAACGGAAGCTCCAGACACTGTGACATTTCATTTAATCGAGTGTTCCTCTTCTGATCTGCCTGTTTTGCATAATAACTTTCACCATTCAAATTGCTCCGCTCTGATAGGGTCAGGTAGCAGCTCGGCAGCTGTGATCGCATTCATGCAATTAACGTTCCGGCAAACGCTCTGGCATAAACTTCAGCGAACGCCACCTTATCTCCTGCTTTTAAGGTCATGAAGATGAAATATGGTGCCAATTATGCTATAGTTCTTAGAAAGAAAATCGGAATCAGCAGATCACACTAATGAAAAATCTGAATCAGCCAAGAAAATTGCAATCGGTGCATCTCTAGTTATAAAGGTTAAAAACACTAAATGTCTATGATAAACTCCCTGAAATTGCAATTATAACCACTAGATGGTAGCAGAGGACCACTAATGAGCTCATTCAACTCAGTAAAACAGCACTTTTCATAGATTCTGCTTTTGGACTCATATTTAGACATTAAATAAAATCACATTCAGTCAAAGTTTACCACTTCATTTGTACAGATATATATATCCGTTTTGACAGTTTTGCCACATTATGGTTTACGGTTAAACTTGAAAATATCAATTGTTAAAAAGACAAGACATGCAATAAGTATTTTGCTACCTATCATTTATTTGAAATATCTATATCTGCAACAAAATGTGTGTGTGTGTGTGTGTGTAAGCATGCGTTACTTTAAACTTTTCATTTCTGTGTGTGTGTCTCTGTGAGTGTATTCTACATCATGGATGTGTTTGTGTCAACCACGCATTTCGGGTCGACCTGGACCCTAAAAGTGTAGCGCCTTAAAGCGCTTGAACCCCGGTAATCGCTGCTTGCAGCTATATTTTTGATTTGATTTGATTATTTTATTTTATTATTTCCATTGGACAGCATGTATTAATGATGACTTAAGTCTGAATAGCATCATGGAAACACAAAAGTTTTGTTTAAAGCTTTAGTTCTTGTGCGAGCCACGCTCATAAAGATCCTGATGGGCTCGGGGTGCATTTTAACACGCGAGCCGATGTGGGGGCAGTTTGTTATGGCCTACCTGCTGCAGGTTCCTCAGGTTCCTCACTCTCGGGCCTCAGCGGGGTTCAGCGTCGGAGCATGCTGGGTTACAGAGGCCGCTAATTACGGCTGAGTGAGGCCACTGCTGTGGGCTGCCTTGTTTATCTGCCTCCTGCTCCTCCCGCCTGAACTCGCACATCGGTCTGATCAGCAGGAGGAGAGAACAAAACACATGCGCCCTGTCCTCAAATGCAGGTAGTAAACAGCGATAGAAAGGCATCAAGACATGTTCGAGTTCAGTGGTTGTGTAACATCTTGTCTGCTAAGATGCCTTCATCTGGTCAGTTTTTGAAGATGGCATATGTATCCATCACTTCCTGTGAAATCCCATAATCTTGTGCATTGGGCTGCAACAATAAACATTAAAGGGGAAATAACTGATAATAAAAATGAATGGCACCAAATGTCATTATCAGTTAGTCAGATCTTGTTTTTATAATTTAGTGATTTAAACTGTAACATTATATATATTTAAAAAACTGTCCACAGTTGTAAAGCCGTAGGACAATTATATTTTAACCCTTTTATACACAATTTATATCATAACCTTACATACAGACTCGGATACAGACATATATGTATTTTTTTTGCAGTTTTTATTTCATAAAAAAAATAAAACTTTTTTTTTTTATAAATGTAGCATAAGGATAATGCCTTTTTTGTTGCGTTGTTACATTTTATAATTCTGCCAAAAAATAAAATAATACAATAAATAATTAATATTGTGTGTGTGTGCATATATATATATATATATATATATATATATAATGCACACATTGTACAATAAAACACTTTTACATATTTTTTTAGAACAATTGTGCACAACTTTTTTTTACAAATTTTTGTACACTTTTTTTGATCTGATTAATTAAAAAATAATTAGGAAATAATCCTTGAGCATGTTGATCAAAATAATCTTTATTTGCAGCCTTCATTTGCAATCTTTATTTGAGAAACAGCCAGGGTTTGTTGGGTGTCTTAGTCTTGGCTGCAGTATTCTGTTTTATCAGCAGCAGGCTGATTGATGCTGTCTGTTCTGATCTGAATTCACAGGGATAAGTGTAGCTCTTATCTGAGCCGCTGTGTGTCTTACATGAATGGATGAGGTCGCTGGGGTCCTGTCACTCAATCAGATCCACAGATATGATTAAGTCAAGAGGTATGAAGGCAGATCAGTTGATAGTGGTTGAGGCTGAGTGTGGAGGTTTGGCTCTCGTCTCTATTTTGGTAGTCTTTTGATTATAGGCATAAAGTCTGATCCCTTCTGAAGCTTATTCTGGACAAGAAAAACCCATCTTAGGTGGGATGAGACAGTCTGGATGACATGCAAAACATGCAAAGATGGATTTGTTTGTAAGTATTTGTCAGTCATCAAACCACATCAATAGACATGCCCAAAAAGCCCAAAAAATATTTTATTTTATTTATATTTATTTTTTGATTTATGTCTGATTTAAGTCTGTAGTCAATAATCATTGATCATCAAACCACAGTAACAGACATACCCACAAAAAAAGTTTTGTCTATTTATTTATTTAATCTATTTTATTTTATTT
>NW_015544168.1:53719-58373 GCF_001515605.1 Sinocyclocheilus anshuiensis
ATGCAGGTAGTAAACAGCGATAGAAAGGCAACAAGACATGTTCGAGTTCAGTGGTTGTGTAACATCTTGTCTGCTAAGATGCCTTCATCTGGTCAGTTTTTGAAGATGGCATATGTATCCATCACTTCCTGTGAAATCCCATAATCTTGTGCATTGGGCTGCAACAATAAACATTAAAGGGGAAATAACTGATAATAAAAATGAATGGCACCAAATGTCATTATCAGTTAGTCAGATCTTGTTTTTATAATTTAGTGATTTAAACTGTAACATTATATATATTTAAAAAAACTGTCCACAGTTGTAAAGCCGTAGGACAATTATATTTTAACCCTTTTATACACAATTTATATCATAACCTTACATACAGACTCGGATACAGACATATATGTATTTTTTTTGCAGTTTTTATTTCATAAAAAAAATAAAACTTTTTTTTTTTATAAATGTAGCATAAGGATAATGCCTTTTTTGTTGCGTTGTTACATTTTATAATTCTGCCAAAAAATAAAATAATACAATAAATAATTAATATTGTGTGTGTGTGCATATATATATATATATATATATATATATATAATGCACACATTGTACAATAAAACACTTTTACATATTTTTTTAGAACAATTGTGCACAACTTTTTTTTACAAATTTTTGTACACTTTTTTTGATCTGATTAATTAAAAAATAATTAGGAAATAATCCTTGAGCATGTTGATCAAAATAATCTTTATTTGCAGCCTTCATTTGCAATCTTTATTTGAGAAACAGCCAGGGTTTGTTGGGTGTCTTAGTCTTGGCTGCAGTATTCTGTTTTATCAGCAGCAGGCTGATTGATGCTGTCTGTTCTGATCTGAATTCACAGGGATAAGTGTAGCTCTTATCTGAGCCGCTGTGTGTCTTACATGAATGGATGAGGTCGCTGGGGTCCTGTCACTCAATCAGATCCACAGATATGATTAAGTCAAGAGGTATGAAGGCAGATCAGTTGATAGTGGTTGAGGCTGAGTGTGGAGGTTTGGCTCTCGTCTCTATTTTGGTAGTCTTTTGATTATAGGCATAAAGTCTGATCCCTTCTGAAGCTTATTCTGGACAAGAAAAACCCATCTTAGGTGGGATGAGACAGTCTGGATGACATGCAAAGTGGCCAACCATGGATTTGTTTGTAAGTATTTGTCAGTCATCAAACCACATCAATAGACATGCCCAAAAAAAGTGATTTTTATTTTATTTTATTTATATTTATTTTTTGATTTATGTCTGATTTAAGTCTGTAGTCAATAATCATTGATCATCAAACCACAGTAACAGACATACCCACAAAAAAAGTTTTGTCTATTTATTTATTTAATCTATTTTATTTTATTTCTAATGGTCAAGTCTGAAATCAGTAATCATTGCTCATCAAACCACAGTAATAGATATACACCCACATTTTTTATTTATATATTTTTTTATTTTATTTTATTTTATTCTATTTTATTTTATTTTTAATGGCTAAGTCTGAAATCAGTAATCATTGATCATCAAACCACAGTAATAGACATACCCACAACAATTATTTTATTTTACTTTCTTAGGCTTTTCTTTTATTATTTTTCATATTTTATTTTCTATATTATTTATATTATTATTTTTGATCAGTTATTGTTGATCTTCAAACAGTCACAAAAAAGATTTTTATTTTATTATTTTACTTTAGTCAGTTTATGGTTTTATTATGAAATATATTCACATGTTTTTACAAAATATTACATTTGTTTTACTAGTTTAAGTATATAAGTTGGACAATTTAACGGGTTCAAACAGTCACAAAAAAGCTATTTGTTTTAGTTTAAGGTTTTATCATAAAATATATTCATATATTTTACAAAATACTAAATTAGTTTTTTGTAGTTTTAGTATGTAAGTTGGACATTTGGAGGCATCTGGAGGCTGCTGTAAAAGCACAGTTCTGTTGGAAACACTGTTCGCCAGTGTCTCAACTTTTGGGAAGAAACTGAGCAAATGTGTGCGTTGTTGTCTGCAGACCAGAATAAATTATCCCTGAGTGTTTTGTTCTGGAAAATGCACTTTTCCTATCACACAGGCAGTGCACCGAGCTCTGCTTTCTGCAGTTCAGAGCAGGTTTGAGGAGAGATTGGGCTTCTACTGAAGTGATGTTGGGGTAGAAATGTGGATATGCAACAACACAATGTGAATGTCTCTCGGTGAGCCCCTCCAGATTTTCTGAGGCGGTTGTTCATCCTCTCTGCAGTGTTTTGTGCAAACTGAGGCGTAAAGCCCTCCGGTCTCACTTTCAGAGGAACTGACGCCGCTGTTGATCCGTGGAAACGACCCTGAGCCCTGTCACCGCCTGCCGCCGCTGGCATGACTGTGACTGGAATGTCTACTGAATTAAACACTGTGAAGTCTTTGAATTCTTTCATCTCGATTCTCCCGTCTCTCTCTCTCAGGCTGTGATTCACCGTCAGTCTTTAGCGAGTAGGTGTGAGACACATCAGGGTCAGTATGTCAGGAAGCTCACTCGTGTGAAGTGCATCTGAAGCTCATTACTGTTAGATTAATCGCTGCTCCCGGTGCTGCCATACACAAACTCATTACAGCACCTGGATGTCACAAAGATATTTTTCAGATTAAAAAATGTATTGATTTTTAAAGTTGAATTAAAATGTATATGAATTAAGTTATATTTAATAAAAAAAAAAAAAAAGCAAAATATATATATATACAGTGCCGTTTAAATGTTTGGGGTCAGTAAGATTTTATTACAAATATTTTTAAAATAAGTCTCTTACGCTCACCTATACTGCATTTAGCTCAAATGATTTGCATTTATTCATTCAACAGTAATATTGTGAAATATTATTGCCATTATTATTTAAAAATAACTTTTTTATTTTAATATATTGTAAGATTTATTTGTTTATTTGTGTCTTTTCTTTTATTTATTGCTGTGATGACAGCATTTATTTGAAATAGAAATCTTTTGTAACATTTGAAACAGTCTTTACTGTCACTTCTGATCAATTTAATGTGTCCTTGCTTTTTAAAAATGTTGTAATTTTTTTTTTTCCCCGAAAGTTCTTACCGACCCAAACTTTTGAACAGTATTGTACATTTAGTATAAATAAAATCAAGCCTATTTTTTGTACCATTAATATTTTATTGAATTGTGGCATTATTTTCAGCCACATTTTCTCCCTAAATTCTCTTTAATGTGTCTGGTTGCTTTCTTTTAAATGTTTTTTAAATTCTTTTTTATTATTATTATTTTAATTTAAATAGTTATTGTTGATTCTTTTTATTATCATGTTGTTATTGTAAATGCAATCAATATATAATAAATAATTTAATAAAATATATAATAAAATAAGAAATTGCTGTAATTTGTTTTATTTTATTGCATCATATTTTATTTGATCATAAACTAAATACTATATATTGGAATCCCTATAATGGCTGATTCCAATATATATCAAGAAGGGTAGCCATTGGCTAATATAATATTAATAGATATATTGTACAATTAATTGCAGGCAACTAAGATTTACACAACTGCCCGAGAAAAGCAATCGGCCACAGCTGATAAAAAAAAAAAAAAAAAGCCAATTCTTGCCAATATATCAAGCAATCCCACACAGACTACTACTATGATGTTATTCATAAATGCTTATAATAAGGTGTATTTTTTCCACATTACAGTAATAAGAACTGCTTAATTGTCTTAATGCCACAATATGAAAAAAAAATATGGATTTGTTTATAACAGGTTTAGTGAGATTCCCTCACTAGGGTTTTATGGTTCCTGTGTGTGTGAATGCTAATGCTCTCATGTATCCTGCAGTGAGCGTTTCTCTCTCTCTCTTCCTCTTTTAGAGATCTAGGCTATTTATAGCTGCTTCTCTCAGAGTTATCATGCCTACTGATGTTGTTTTGCCTTTCCACATAATTACAAATCCTGCTTTAAGAAATCTGTTGCGTGTTAATTTCATGTGCGCTGCGGACCTTCCTCAGGGTAGACGCCAGATTTAAACTGATGCAAATAAAAATTAGGCATTAAGAGTTCGACGGACAGTTTATTTTCAGTAAGTTCAATAGGCTTTCAGATTGTTCAGCCGATGAAATATTGAAAATATGCCAAAAAATTGAAACTTCAGAGAAATAGCATCTGGGACTTGATATGAAAGCTCTATCAGAGGTGAAAAGTTATTATGTTTTTGATGAAAAATTACAAAGAGAAACTGTTTTGTGGTGCGTTAATGCATGATGAGACTAGGAACATGTATTACAGTAAATAGAGACAATTTTGTTACCTTTTAAGACAGTGAGAGTACGTCATCCCTCAGTCCTTTGCTTCAAAATATGGCATCTTCTCTGGCAGTGGCCCATATGTTGCATATGTAATTTGTGTGCAGAGCTGTAATACAATATCCTGATGACTTATGCTTCCCTGATCCTCAGCACTACATGGCTTTTCTCAGTTGGAATGGTTTCTCTCTGTCTCCCACAGATGGACTTCCCAGTAAAGAACAGCTTCTGGAACTTCTGAAGCCATCTGGAGTAAACCACATTCCCCCTGGTAGGACCGAGTCTTCTGAGTGTGTGTGTGTGTGTGTGTGTGTGTGTGTGTGTGTGTGTGTGTGTGTGTGTG
>NW_015544168.1:58437-59086 GCF_001515605.1 Sinocyclocheilus anshuiensis
AAAAAATCGAACCGTACGGTTCTCCACACACGGTTCGGCATGCACTAGGACCGCGGTTCAACTTAAATCTGACAGTGCATTTGTAATATGGTTTGTTAGAGTTCGGCTAATGCATGTTTCTGTTGATGGATACAAATTCTGGCTTCACAATACATTACAACAAGAGCAATGAGAGAAAAAAAACAATACGTGGACAAACCAGTCACTCTTTGTTCAATGCGAGTGCTGTATGTTGGAATAACTGTCATTTATGCTGTCATCACGTGTTGATAACGCAGGTCAGACCTGAACAGCACACGTTGCTATCTGTGTTTAAACTAAACTCATTTAGGCCTGGCCAGTTTAAATATTAAAGAGCCAGAAGACGTGAACTAGAGCGCGCAGTGAGAAGATCTGTGTGTGCGCTCATCCGAAGCACGTGAACCCGCATCTCAGAACGCACGCAAATATTAAGCTCTCTGTGAAGTATTGTGCTTGAATGGACAAATTCACTCAAAAACTGTCAAAATGCCCGTTTTGGTGAGTATCATAGCAGATATAGTCGGCTGAACATACAGTATCAGTGCACTGGATCAGTGCATTCTATTAAAGGGGTCATATGATGCTGCTAAAAAGAACATTATTTTGTGTATTTGGTGTAATGCAATGT
>NW_015544168.1:59107-60051 GCF_001515605.1 Sinocyclocheilus anshuiensis
TTAGAACAGAAACGGTCTGTGCATGTGTTAGAGAATAGTTTTGTGCTGTCACAATGACACTGGTGTGTGTGTGTGTGTGTGTGTGTGTGTGTGTGTGTGTGTCGGTGTGTATGTGGTCCAGTCAGCGGATGGCATCCCTGTTGGCATAGCCAAGGGTCAGTGGTCACCAAACAGGGTTGCTGAATAAGAGCATCTGATTGGCTGCTTTGACACTGTAGAATTGGAGATGTTTTTGAAAGGGATAATTCACCCAGAAATTTAAATTCTGTCATGATTTGTGTTCCAAGCTCAGGAGAGTTTGGTTAGTCTTTAAATTTTTTTTCTTAAGTAATTTTTTTATTTTTAATGAAACCTGAGAGGTTTCTGAGTCTCTATTGAAACTTAGAAGATACAAAAATGTCATAAAGGCAGCATAAAATGAATCCATATAAATAATGTGGTTTAATCCATGAAGAGGTACGATTGCTTTATATGATGAACAGATTTATCAAATCAAAGTCTTCTGGGTTTGGAATGATGAGAGGATGAGTAAATTATGACAGTTTTCATTTTTGGATCTCATTAACAACTTTGAATTCAGAATTCAGTGTACCATCAGGAGTTTGTCTACGGTTTATTTTTCTCTAGAACTTTGTGGCGACTTGTGGTATGTGGTATATAAGTCATCAAAATGACAATATGAGAAACAAAATGACTTTTTACGACTGGTGCAGTTTCACAGAGATATAGAGACTGATGTTGTATATGAAAAACAGGAACATGATCCCGTTGTCATAGAGACTTAAATCTATCTATCTATCGTGTATTTTATTTTTGTATTTTTTTTTGTCTCTGTAGCCAAAGGCTTAGTTAGCTATTTATATATATGTATATATATATATATATATATATGAAAGTATTCAGACCCCCTTAAATTTTTCACTCTTTGTTATATTGCAGCCATT
>NW_015544168.1:61616-61906 GCF_001515605.1 Sinocyclocheilus anshuiensis
CGAGGTGTGCTCTGATTGGCCAGCTATCCAGTGCGTTGTGATTGGCCGAATACCTCAAGCATGTGACTGAAATGTTACGCCCCTTACCATACTGTGATGCCGTCTCCCACCAGGACGAGACGAAACCAATAAAACCCATTACAAATGAGGCATTTGTTGCATCCAGTGGGGACATAATTACTGATTCTAATGACTTATACAGTCTTTTTATGCGTTGCGTTGCGTTGCGTATCGCGCCGCATAAACAAAACCATGTCTGCATTTGTGATCGGAGAAACAACAAACAACAA
>NW_015544168.1:61929-62780 GCF_001515605.1 Sinocyclocheilus anshuiensis
GTGTGTGTGTGTGTGTGTGTGTGTGTGTGTGTGTGTCGGTGTGTATGTGGTCCAGTCAGCGGATGGCATCCCTGTTGGCATAGCCAAGGGTCAGTGGTCACCAAACAGGGTTGCTGAATAAGAGCATCTGATTGGCTGCTTTGACACTGTAGAATTGGAGATGTTTTTGAAAGGGATAATTCACCCAGAAATTTAAATTCTGTCATGATTTGTGTTCCAAGCTCAGGAGAGTTTGGTTAGTCTTTAAATTTTTTTTCTTAAGTAATTTTTTTATTTTTAATGAAACCTGAGAGGTTTCTGACTCTCTATTGAAACTTAGAAGATACAAAAATGTCATAAAGGCAGCATAAAATGAATCCATATAAATAATGTGGTTTAATCCATGAAGAGGTACGATTGCTTTATATGATGAACAGATTTATCAAATCAAAGTCTTCTGGGTTTGGAATGATGAGAGGATGAGTAAATTATGACAGTTTTCATTTTTGGATCTCATTAACAACTTTGAATTCAGTGGAAAATTTACCATCAGGAGTTTGTCTACGGTTTATTTTTCTCTAGAACTTTGTGGCGACTTGTGGTATATTTTGTTTAAGTCATCAAAATGACAATATGAGAAACAAAATGACTTTTTGCGACTGGTGCAGTTTCACAGAGATATAGAGACTGATGTTGTATATGAAAAACAGGAACATGATCCCGTTGTCATAGAGACTTAAATCTATCTATCTATCGTGTATTTTATTTTTGTATTTTTTTTTGTCTCTGTAGCCAAAGGCTTAGTTAGCTATTTATATATATGTATATATATATATATATATATATATATATATATATATATTGTGTGTGTG
>NW_015544168.1:62919-64809 GCF_001515605.1 Sinocyclocheilus anshuiensis
ATTCTGGGTTCCCAATACATTACAACAAGAGCGATGAGAGAAAAAAAACAATATGTGGACAAACCAGTCACTCTTTGTTCAATGCGAGTGCTGTATGTTGTCGGCTGAACAAACAGTATCAGTGCACTGGATCAGTGTGTTCTCTTTAAAGTGACAGCACTTTCTTAAAGTTAATTAAACAGCAACAACACGGAAATCACTCACTGCTCTTGATTGAATAACTTTTGTAACTTTAATAAGGATTAATCTTTAATTTATACAGTCAAATATGCAGTTATTTTACATTTGATTACTTTATTCAATTTCTGTACCTAAAAACTAATGTTAGACCTACCTAAAAAAAAAAACTGAAAATCACTGTTTATTTTATTTGTATCTTTACTCTATTGTATTTATTTGTGCTATTGCTTGTAGTTAGATTATTCTTATTTTCTTTATTTTTATTTGACAGTATAGTTTCCCCTAAACATAGCACATACCGAACCGTACAGAAACCGTGACTCCAAAACCGTGATACAAACCGAACCGTGAGTAAGTTGAACCGTTGCACCCCTAATATATATATATAAAATGCGTGTGTGTGTGTGTGTGTGTGTGTGTGTGTGCACGTGGATGGTCGCTTTCCTCTTGGATCTGGAGTAGCAGTGGATTGCTGGCTAGCCACAAACACATTGGTTAGCCCCATGTGGTTTCCCTCTGCTCCTGCTAAAAGAGATGAGACAGACCGTGGCATCTGTGTACAGACACACATGTTGGGCTGATCAGAGAGCCACACGCAGACCGCTGGAGCTTGAGGACTCCTGTACCACACGTTCATATCCATGTTGAACACACGGTATCTCGGAAGGATTCACATTTTTTTTTGTTTCTGAGAAGTATAGCTGGATGTGTAGGTTTTCTCTTGGCTAGAAATCAGGCACCTTTATAGTAAAGGAAGAAGGTGGAAAGTACGTAAGATGAAAATGAAGAATACAAGGGAATGAGGAGATTAAGGATTGACGAATACTACATTAGACATGGCAGGAATGAGGAAAACCAAGAACATATAGAAAAGAGAGAGCATTGTGGAAAGAAAGAAGGTTGAAATAAAGGCAAGAAATGTAGGACGGGAAGGAAGGAAAAAAGAGATGTTAGCAGATTTTCTATTCATAGACTGAACTGGACTTGAAGGACTTTAGGGATTTTGTTTGTCTTGATAACCTGTGTAAGCGGGTGCAGGTTTAGACCCTGTCTAGGCTGCCTCAGCTGGGTTCAGGACCGGGTTTAGGACTGGGGCTGCGGATCAGGAAACAGATGGTGCTGAAAGTCTCGCCTGGAGACCTGCTCACTGCCAACGGCGCCTTTCCACTCTTTCACACTCCCTCTCTATCTGTCTCTCTTCCCCGTTCCCCCTCCTTGCTGAATTAGTATTGATTGTAAACACGCACTCTGAGCAGGAACCAGTGTTTCTTTATACCATATGTTTAATGCTTCCGTGAGGACATGGCATGCTTGCTGTTTTTGGACCATAACATTTCCAGCCAGTCCTGGTGTTTCTGGCCTGGATGGACTGTAGTTTTGATGTATTTATTTGTCTGATGCTGGAGTCGGAGCAGCACATACGCAATATCAAACCACCATATGCAGCTTCATGCATTATTCAACATGTGTGAGACATGTAAGCATTAGATATAAAGCGGCCTGTGCTGTTACTTTGAAAAAAATAAAAAAATAAATATTGTTAAACAAGGAGACAGCTATTTATGAAATACCAGGCATTAGAACTCATTTTCATTAGTATAATGCAAAAAAAAAAAAGTTTTTTAAGTTTATACATTTATATATAAAAATCAATAAAAAAAAAAAATATATATATAGACATACACACACACACACACACACACATATATA
>NW_015544168.1:65250-67075 GCF_001515605.1 Sinocyclocheilus anshuiensis
TTTATTGAATATATATTTAATTTATATTAAAATTTTATATCAATATATTTAAAATTAATAATAATAAATTAAAGCCGTATTAAACTTATATTGTTTTGATTCTTAAAAAACTTTTTTTTGTCTTTGATATTGCTAATATTTTTAATAGTATTTCTGTAATACAGTAAGGCATCGTTACAATTGAATAATAATGTACATTTTGGTCTAATCTACCATGGTAAAGTTTTTTGAAGTACTTTAATGGTACTTTTTACAATGCTTTTGCTTCCTGTTTATTGTAATTGTATTGAAAAATAAATTGAGATTTACAAATTTCTCCTTTTGTGTTCCAAAAAACATACACATTTCTCTTTTTGTGTTATAGAAATTCATGTGAGTTTTAAAAATGCGAAAATGTAAAATTTTTAAAGGGAAGTGCATCAGGAAAATCGTCCTGTTTACATGTCGAATTGCTTGAATGTCTGAGTGTCCTGAGCGCTGATGTCATGTGTCTATCTTATGTCTTATTTATGCTGTAGACGGCCTTTGTGCGGCCCTGGCCCTGTGAGTTCATTCAAGCATGTTTGTCTGCGTCTGTGTGTCTGCTGAGAGCTTGAGTCATCAGTGTGTTATTCTTACAGTCTGCAGTGGGATGATTTGTGTATGTGTGTGTTAAAGCCTCCTAGACAGCACACATGACACACAAACACACATTCTGGTCAAGTAATGCTATGTATGACCTTTTCATGCATTCGCGCATTATTCGCTCGCTCGTACACACTCTTCCTCAGAGGAGGGTTGTGAAAGCGCACTGGCTCTCACAAACGTGCCGGGCAGATCTCCTGCTACGAGGGCGGAAAATGAATTGAAAATGAAGATGAGCTGTTGGCGACTTGTTAAACGCCCACACCTCTGAGCTCCAAACTGGCCTTCTCCAAAAAAGCATGCAAATGCATCTGCTCTTTATAGTGATTTTATTCAATGCATTTTTGGAGAGGCTTTTTGTAGCTTTATTGGACAGACCCAGTGGAATGGAGTCAAATGCAAACCTGCGTCTCTCGCTTGTGAACGCGGTTTTTAGAAATGTGGGTAATGTGTTTGTGTTTAACTACCAATGGAAATACGTTTAACCTTAACCTTTTACCCTGTTCAAATTAGAGATGGCTGGTCCTAGAGAGGATAGATTATCATAAAAATATTCATTTTAATATTTATTAATCTAAATAATATAATTACAGTGTATAAATATTACAATGTATATTTAATAATTACAACTTTATGTTAAAAATAATAATAATATTAAGGTTTTTAAGCTATTGATTTTATTGTTTAATGGGAAATTTTGTTTGTATCAAGCTACAACATGGAAAAAAGAAGTCATAAAGTCGCTAATAAATTGGTGGTCATGGGTTGTCGATAATAGTTAACTGAAACTAAAATTAAAACCAGCTATTTCAGTTTATTTCAGCTAATTGCCAAGTCAATTGTTTTTCTTATTTTAATTTAGTTTATTGATGTACAAAAGTAGCTAAAATAAAAATGAATAAAAACTATACTTACTAAAATACTAACTAAAATGAATTAAAATGAAAATATAAAAGAAATAGCAAATAGAAAGAAACAGAACATATAAAAGTAAAAACTGACTATAATAAAACTATAATAGTTTTTGTTAATACTATTAATACTAAAATAATAACAGGGTTTAAATATTTTAGCCTGTTTTGATGAGACCGTAAGAAACGTGTGTGTGTGTGTGTGTGTGTGTGTGTGTGTGTGTGTGATATATATATATATATATATATATATATATATATGCGTGTGTGTGTATGTGTGTGTGAGGGTG
>NW_015544168.1:69953-70506 GCF_001515605.1 Sinocyclocheilus anshuiensis
TGATGAGAGCGTAAGAAACGTGTGTGTGTGTGTGTGTGTGTGTGTGTGTGTGTGTGTGTGATGTAAATATGTAAATATGTCTGAATCTCTCCCACACCACAACTGTCTGCTAAAGATTTTTGTGTAACTGCTGCCTACTTATGCTGAGCGATGTTAAATATTCATCATAACTTTGATTTGAACATTTGTAATGATTTTAATGCACTTCTATTGGGTTATTACATTTCTTAAAGGCAGCTTCTTTCACTAGTTGTGTGATTCCTCTCTGTCTTTTCATTGGCATCTCTGATTTAAACTTTAGCATAGCTATAACTTATAAATTATTATACATTTCCATGAATCATTTCAAAATGTTTTAATGAATTGACTCAAGGCTCTGATTCAATTTGCATCATCACTCAGAATTGTTGCCTTGAAAACATGCCTTGATTATTTTTAAATGTTTTTTACGGTAACACTTTACAATAAGGTTTCATTAGTTAATGTTAGTTCATGTATTAAAGGTGGGGTAAGCGATTTCTGGTAGCCAATGTTGACATTTGAAATCACCAAA
>NW_015544168.1:70999-71806 GCF_001515605.1 Sinocyclocheilus anshuiensis
CCAGAATTTTTGACCGATTCTTGATTTTTTTACTATTTTTAACTAGTCAACTTGAAAATGTAACTACAACATGATTTCAAGTAACTTTTTCTTTATTAACCCTCTAGTTAAAGAAAATTCTATTCTAAGTGCAGCACACATGAAGTAAATGTTAAACTAATCACTTGTTAAATATCTCTGCAGAAAAGATGCATAAACTACAACTACATCTTGTACAAATTTGTCTTATACACATCATATATTCAGAAATAATAAGAGGAAAATGCTTTCAAAATTCTCAAGAGTCAAGGTAATTCAAATTCAAAATGACTGAAGGTATAACACCAGTAGACTAACTATAAATGTTCTGTAAAAACAACAGCAGCTTTTAGCCCGGGGTGGAGTTAGGGGATGTGCCTGAAGCGTGAACCTTATAAGGGAAAACAAATAACGATTCCTAACACTGTGTCTACAACGGCGTGACAAAATACTATAGAACCACTGATCTATAATAGAGATTCATTATATAGAGATCATACTATGGAACTCATTATAATCAGTGATGCTGTCTACACCATATATATATATATATATATATACATATCTATGATCTACACTGGATGCGACGCGCACAACAAATCCCCGACAGAAAACTGCTGCTGCGTTCTTTTCATTACGTATTGACACAAATTTGAAATGATTTTCATCGGTCGCTTTGTCGCGTCCTGTGTACTAGACAGACTTTTGCGGTGCGGACACTGTTACACTCGCCTATCGAGAAGAAACAAAGCAACCTCGGCATCCGATCGCAGGCCTTCCCACTCCTCG
>NW_015544168.1:71927-109039 GCF_001515605.1 Sinocyclocheilus anshuiensis
TTTTTTATCCGCCATCTCTATCTTTCTGTTGCTCGGCTCGGACTGAACGCTCTCTCCTCCACATCATGAGTAGACACGCCCCTTACTGCTGATTGGCTACACGTTTGTTTTGCTAGTCGGCCCAAATCAGTTTTCTAAAGCGTTTTTGAAAAATCGCTTACCCCACCTTTATTATTAATGCGGGTGCTCCCAGACTCTTGTTTTATCACAGCGCTGCCTCTTTATTTAGAGTACTGAATTAGAGATGAGCTCTTAAGTGTCAGAGAGCCACAAACAGCACTACAGATCAGATCAGGACAGAGCTGGGCTCCTGAATGGGTGTGACCCATAATGAACCCAACACACCCTTCTGATTCACTGCAGTTGCTGTGTTTTGTACCACAGTAAAATTGCTGTAAAACTAATTACGGTAGTTTTAAGCATATTGTAAAAAGAAAGTACATTTTACTGTTATTTTTATTTTGTAATATATTCAGTAACACAAGTTATTGTTTCACACCAACAGCTTTATTCAGGCTTCATCTTTTACATTTCATGGCTAAACTTAAATAAAATACACAGAATTACCAGCATATTAACCATATTTCATCCGTGAACAAAATACAATTATAGCCTACTAGTAAAATCACAGTAACACTTCGTGCAAGTGGAAAATAAATGGTGGAAGTATAAAAATTATTGTTATATTGTTAAAGTACTTAATTAGTGACAGTATACAACAATAATCACAGAATAAATATCGTCTCAGAATGTTTAATAAGGTCTTTATGGCGACGACTCTTCCCGTCTGTCCCGCCGGTCTGCCAGCGCCGCTGCGGGAGGGAAATGCTAGTTAGTACAGCTTAACTGGGAAATGAGCACTTCAATGTTTTTACAGACTTTTATTAACTCAAGTGTATTTATATCTTGCAAATAGCATTGGTATAAAACAAATAAGGCGAATGCATGTGTTTTAAAGATACCTACCTATTTAACATACTCATACTTTTTTTTTTGTCTTTTTGTCTTCACGAGTCTCCCCGCTGGTCTGCTAGCGCAGCTTTACTGAGAAACTGAACAAGTTACATTAAAATAATATGTTCAAGATGATGAAAAAAGTGTATACATGTTTATACCTACTAGGGTTGTGACGGTGAGGAAATTTTCCCACCGGTTAATCGACGTGTGACAACACCGGTAATACCGGTATCACCGCGGGGGCGTTCCCTCTTTTCCTCGCTTTCCTTCGCTTTTAAATAGCTTGTAAAAGCGGTGTGCGCATTTTACTTTCACTTTCAAATAGCAACGAATTAGCGGCAGTTAGGCGTCAATTGTTTGAATGCAACAACAAAATACAACGTCAAACTCACTTTAGCCTATATATGAAACATATAACTTTTATTAACAAAACAAATAAAAATACACCATGCTATAGGGCAGGCTATGCCTAATTTAAAATAACAAATAACTTACATAAAGTTTAAATAGGTATACAAAACTGGAAATAGGCTAAGTAAACATGTATAATATATAACCAAATAAATAAGAAACGTAGAACGTTTATTAGCAAAACGTCTTTTACTGAACTAAATTATTTTTATTACTATAAAAAATCAAAACGACGGTGGGGGTCGGTGCCGCGGTGGGCAAGTGACGTAACTGGTGTTGCGGCTTAACACCGGTATCACCGTCAGCACCGTTTATCGCGGCAAGCCTAATACCTACCAATTTAAAGTGCTCTTAGGACTTTCGTCTTCATGAAGAGTCTCCCCTTCGCTGTTAACACAGATTGATTCAGAAATTTAGCATTTGCTCCGATATTCCCTCAGATACTCGTTATCTTGCAAATAACATTAGAATAAAATGTATAAGTTATTAAAAAGTCAAAAATTAATGTTAGCCGTAGCCTACTCTCTTGTGGGCTTTCATCTTCATGATGAGTCAAGGAGGCATGTGTTTTTTTTTACGCTGTATTTAGATTCACAGTAGGCTAATATTTTCGCAGAACGCATTGAAAATCTACAGTAAAATACTGTATGCATCGTATGCAGGAGGAATCTGCTGAGAATACAGTAATAATACTGTGAAAACAACAAAATTCACAGTAGCATACTGTATGCAAATTGTACAGTAGAGAACTGTTGAGAATAGTGTTATTACTGTGAAAACAACAAACAAATCATTCTGTTTGTCTGTCTGTTGTTCTATCCATCCATCCATCATCTATTTGTGTGTCTATTCATCTATCTATTGTCCATTCGTCCGGCTATCTATCGTTCTCTATATTATTGTAAACAATCGTTCTGACAGTAAAGCTTTTTTACATTGCTACCAAAAGTTCTATTTCAAATAAGTGCTGTTGTTTTTTTTATTTCCTGTAAAAATGTATTTAAATTTTATTTCCACAAAAATATGAAGCAGCACAACTGTTTGTTACTAATAAGAAATCTTTCTTGAGCAGCAAATCTGCTTATTAGAATTATTTCTGAATGATCCTGTGACACTGAAGACTGGAGTAATGCTGCTGAAAATTCACACAAGAATAAAATACATTTTATATGATATTTACTGTACGTTTGATTAAATAAATGCAGCTTTGGTGAGCATTAAGATACTTCTTTCAAAAACATAAAAACCTCAGTCTCTAGTGTTGATGACCACAGCTTGTATGACTATAACACATGCACAAACTATATTAAAGTTATGCACAGTTTTAAGGGATATAGATAAAGCATTTTGCAGCACCAATGTCATGTGCATAATGAAGATAGTGGCATGTTTTTGACACTTACAGAGCGATCACGGTCACCTTGTCTCCTCTATAGGGACAGTTTCTTTGTGTGGCTGAAAGGTTCGTTTGGCTTATGGTGCATTTCTCTTTCACTTTCTCTCACTATCCTTCCCTGTCCGCTTCTCCCCGAAGAACAGGGTCATTGCGCTGCTTTACCTCTCTCTATCCCTCTCTTCTTTTTTCTCTCCTCAGAACTGGCTGAGCTCCAGAGCGGCTGGAGTGTGGCCAGGTCAGTCCAGCACCGTTAAAGCCGAGAGGGCGGGGACGGGCAGAGGCCGAGGGCGGGGCCTAACTGCTTCCCCAACAGATCTGCGCAATCCTACAACAATTCAGCACAAGTTTTATGAAACTATGAAACCTATGTTGCATAGCGATTTCTCACTCTCTGCTGATTCGACACCAAAAAATGCATTTGTCCAAGACTCTTTTGCTGACACAAGTTCAGACTATTTATTATCGGAGCCGAGAGGGCGGGGACGGGCAGAGGCCGAGGGCGGGGCCTAACTGCTTCCCCAACAGATCTGCGCAATCCTACAACAATTCAGCACAAGTTTTAGTGCTTACTATGAAACCTATGTTGCATAGCGATTTCTCACTCTCTGCTGATTCGACACCAAAAAATGCATTTGTCCAAGACTCTTTTGCTGACACAAGTTCAGACTATTTATTATCGGAAGAGAGATCAATTGACTCATGAAGTAGAGGTGGGTGGTATGATCAAAATCTTGTTAGCTCCAAAATCATGGTGACCGTGTGGTTAAAAGATTTTTTTTTTCATTTAAGGTCATTTAATTAAGATTTAATTTAAGTCTCTTATACTGTCAAAGCTGCATTTATAAAGATACAGTAAAATAGTAGGTTTGTGAAATATTTTTACAATTTAAAATAACTTTTTTCTGTTTTAATATAATTTAAAATGTAATCAATTCCTGTGATATTTAAAAAAGAAATCTCTTGTAACACTGTTTAACAAATGTCACTTTTGATCAATGTCATACACATGTATATACACACACTCATATCTATATCTATATCTATAGAGAGATTTCAAATTCAAAAGAAAAGTACTTATTTGCTATAGAAATCTTTTGTAACAATGGGTGACATTGTGTGTGTGTATGTGTATGTGTGTGTGCGCGCGTTTTTGTGACACATGAGGAAACAAATTTGTATAATGACATGGGTATGACATAGGTATTACAAGGAGAAGGTGACTTATGAGGACATTACCCCATGTCCCCATTTTTCAAAACGCTTATAAATCATACAGAGTGAGTTTATTTGAGAAAGTAAAAATGCACAAAGTTTCCTGTAAGGGGTAGGGTTGGTGTAGGCCGATAGAAAATACAGTTTGTACAGTATAAAAACATTACGCCTATGGAATGTCCCCACAATTCACAAAAACAAACCTGTGTGTGTGTGTAAAATACTAAGTTAGAAGTCGGTGAAAAACCACGATGAAATTCACTTCATAATGTGATGACTCAAAGTAAAACTAATTGATTAGATGGGATTCAAAGCCGTTTTCAGGTGAATTTATTCTTTATCTCTATAGTGTTTTATACAATACAGCTTCACAGAGATAAACAGGAAAATTGCAGAATCAATTATGGAACTCCGCTATAGAGAATTCAGATTCTGCTGTAAAGCGGCTTTAATAATTAATAATAATGACCAATAGTGTCATTGTTTACCTCAAGTCAGTTTAGTGAAAAATCCAGTTCTAAACGGAAGTCACTGTGAACAGTCTTTTCAGCAGAATGCTCTGTAGATGGCAGAGGTTTTCAGAGGAAGTCAGCCGTGTACAGTACATGAGTTTTTGGAGGGAGAATGCTGGCTGCTCCAGGTGCCAGCCCTCACAGATGGTCATCATGCCTCCTGCCTGGCCCTCTGAATGTTGCACCCCGTCCGCCCGTCTTGGCACCCGTGTCCAGCTCAGAGCTGCCAAGTAAAGCGGGCGGCAGGCAGTAGACGGCTATTCTGTCCGGACTTTGGTGCGCTGATAGCATTCTTGATGGATCTCATTCATAGATTTTGCACACGCTCATCTACATCTGGTGTTGTTTCTAGCACTGTTTTTCTCAAAGTATTAGCAATCTGTGTTGTGTGAAAGCAAGATTGTGTTCCAATGCCCCTCAACAGTCATTCCCATCTGAGGCAGGTGAATCACAAACATGTTCAGGTCACATAACAATAAGCTATATATTGACTTTAGAATAAAATAAACCAGGTTTTGTGAGATTCAACCAAGCTGTCAATTAAACGGTTTGTTCTGTTGTTCAGTCTTTTTATGAACTTTCACTCTCTCTTTCTTTTGTGTTAGCATTTGGTTTCTCTTAATCAGAACGTGTCCAGATGTGTGTCATGACTATGGTGGTGTCCGTTCTACATAAACACATCTCTCAGTCTCTGGATATTGTGCTGACGCTGATGGATTGACAGCTTGAGTGTTTTGATTGATTGACGGATGTATCATTCCTCAGCAGTCTAAGTCTGCGAGTCCAGCTGTCAGTCAAACTGGCCATAATGGCTTGTTAGAGGAGCATTGTGTAATGCTCTAAATGTTGCCAGGACCAGAGCAGATCGATATGAGCCTCCATCCACACCACAGGCTTTTCTACGACCTGCCTGGAGAACAGTTGCCTCCCATGATTTTCTGTCTTGCAATTGCAATTCCTTCCCAAATTAAAGGTGAAGTGTGTTGTTTCTGCACTTCTTGTGTCACCAAATGGAATTCTAAAATAAATGACTTTTTAAAGCGCTTTCCCAAACATTACGCCCAGCTTCTAACAGGTAGTCCCACCCTTCATGCCTCTCGTTGAGCCAGTTTTGCTATGCTGGGCCTCTCAAACAAACAACTGAAAATGTTGAAAGCACCACAGTGTTTAAATTTTAGTGGGAACTCAGCCTACGTCTTTCTTAAAGTTGTCTTTGCACATTAGAGTCAACACAAAACAGCAGTCGCAACCCATTTTATATCTGTGTTTTTAAGTTAAATATTATATTCAGTGAAAAAAAAACAAAAAAAAAAAACATGTAGAGCGGCTTCATTTTATTTATCTGATCTCGGGATGGCCCAGTGTTGTTATTAACTAAAACTAACAGGGCTGTAACCACCATACACACTGATGACAAGTCCTCGCCAATAATTAGAAATGGCCAAATTGTCGCCCCAGTATTTGAAATCCTTGCACTGCTCTGCTGCACTCCATTACGCAGTGCTCCGTTTGTTGTTAGGATGGCAAAAAGGTCTTTTTGTAATTTTAAAAGTTAAATTTTTAGGCTGGTCTGCCTCAGCGGTCTAATAGCACTTGTCAGTGTCAAAGTGGTTTAGATGAATTGATGAATTGAGATGATGAATTTTGCCATTTTAAATGTACAATATGGTATCATTTATGTGATTCGTGCCATTCTTAACAGAATGTGATGAGACAGGAAATGTTTTACGTTTTCTGCATATTAGGCATACAAATAAGAGTAAATGTGTGCATGTTTTAAATATTATTTGCTAATTATTGTAAATTAGAACGTCTTAGAATTAGACCTAGAATTTCCTTCACTGTTCTATTTTTGATTTACTTCATAAACAATGTTCAAGACATGATTACAGCCTTGAAAACTAAAACTATTAAAAATAGTTTTCATATATTGAAATAAAGCTCAAATAAATTACAAATATTGGATGAAAACTGATTCAAAATAGATGAACATTTTAAATGTTGCCTTAGAACCTAACTGAAATACGTTTAAACTGATTAACTAAAATTACTAAAACTGAAATAAAAATAAATGAAAGCTATTTAGAAATATTTTTAAAAACCAAAATTGAATAAAAAGCGACAAAAGAACATAACATGAAATTTAGTTTGAAGAATGAAGTTTGAAGAATGTTCAAAATGGCTTCTTGACTTCTAGCCATTGACTTCTATAGTATGAAAAAAAAAAAAAAAGAAGTCAGTACCGTCAACTGTTTGGTTACCAACATTCCTCAAAATATCATCTTTTGTGTTCAACAGAAGCAAGAAACTTATACAGGTTTGGAACAAGTGGAGGGTGAGTAAATGATAACAGAATTTTAATTTTTGGATGAACTATCCCTTTATTTTTACCATGAGAAAGACATGCTTCACCTTTAATGTGGAGTTAGGTGCTGGAATGGACTCATTGGTTCTGGTCAAGCTCCTGTCGTGTGCTCCTCCACGCATTACATGGACTGTAACGAGATGAGAGCAGGATATTAGATGGACTAATAGCTGAGGAATAGGTCTTTTATGGGAAGCAGCGTGGCCGTTATTGCATAGACATACAATTGTGCTGTAAGGTTACCCGCAGATACACAGACCATGTGCTTCCCCACAAGCATGTTTTTAAACAGCCGTTATTTCCTGACTGCTGCTGAGGTCCAGACTAACTTTTGATTTCCGGCTGAGTGGATGATATTTTAACCCAATTTATTGGCCTCTGTCTTGTTCTTGAAGAGCAATAGCTACACGCCCTGTAAATGGAAGGGATGCGTTTTACTGGGTTGTGAGTTTTGAATGGGTGTTTTGGGGGGAGTGTCGTGTCTAGACTGGATGCCATTTGTGCTGGATGGTTTTGCTGTTATTTTCCACTTCCTGAGAAAGAGGACATTGAAGCAAATGAGCCTGTACTTCTGCATGATTGCAATTCAGGATATAGGTCTTTGAAGATGAGCCCAGTCCATGAATATTTAAGAGATAATTGTGAAAACCATGAAGCTTTCTAGAAAAAATAATAGATAAGACTAATGTAATGTGCCCGCTAATTTTGGTTCTATAATTAAAGTTAATAATTACACTGATTCATCACATCTATCTATCTATCTATCTATCTATCTATCTGTCTAGATAATTTTGTATTAATTTGTTTTGTGTGCATATGTGTGTGTGTGTGTGTGTGTGTGTGTGTGTGTGTATATATATATATATATATATCATTCATATAAACTCCTACACCTAAATGAATCGCGAATTTGTTTGGCATCTCAACCGATTTGAATCGTCACATATTTGAATCGATTTTCAACCGGCTCGCGGTTAATCGTTACATCCCTAATGTGTATATATATTTATATACACATACACACACACACACACACACACACAAGCTTTATTGATTCTGTTTGGTGCCGCTAAGAACTTGAAATCTGCAGAAGAGAGCTGTTCTCGGATATGGTTACTTATCTCACAAATTAATCTGCACATTTCCGCCTAAGGCTTCTAAAAACTTCCATACTGCAAATGAATGGACATTTGGAAGAACTCCAGTTGAAATGTCGTCCATTCATTTAGCTCTGATTCAAGCATTCAGAGCTAAATTAGCTTTTTCCCCCCACACATTTCTGAAGTGGCTCACAAAGTCCATGCCACTTGCATGTTTGTTTATTCAATATTTTGCCTAATTTGATTATGCTTTCAGCCAGCACAGATCCCTTTAACATGCTGTATACTTATCCACAGCATAGGGTTAGTAAAAGGCTGTCCCATGATCCTGAGCACTTACATGATCTCCACACTTTGCATGGCACCACAACCCGTCATTTGCTCCTCTTAATACGAGAGCCTTATTTTTCTGCTTTTAAAAGCCTCCAGATCTGTGAACTTACTGTCTGTATTATTCATGCTCATCTCAGCACTGCACATACATCGGTCTACCTCAGCCGCATCATTTCTGACAGCCGAGAGAGAGAGGAGGGATCTGAGCATCTCTGAAGCCTCTGGTCAAAGCCAGTGAGGTTACGCAGCCCGGCCAGGCCAGGGTCCGCAGGGGCCTGGAGCTCTTGAGTGGAGACACCAGTGGGCTAATGGAGCAGCACACCCACTCCCTCAGCTGTGAGAGGTAGAGAGAGTGTGATGAGCCTGAGGGACTGAGGAAATATGAATGAGGTCTTTCCTCCCACGTGCTCCTCGCAGCAGAAGCCATTGATGTTGTTTTGACATCCAAGTGTGAGAGAACAAAAGCAGCAGAGCCTGAGCAGACTGAAGAGGGCTGGGTCCTTCCCACGCACCGCACGATGAGTTTGACCAACACGTGTCTTAACCAGGCATGATATGATAAAGCAGAACTTCACATTAATTGTGGGACAGAAATGAATGGGGGTAAAAATGAGTGATAATTGGAATTTTTTTAAATTATCGGCATCGGCTGTTAGGTTTTTCTGTTTGGCTGATGTGTTGGAACAGCATATATATTAATGTTTTTAACAGCGCATATATATATATATATATATATATATGTATATATATATGTATATGTATGTATATGTGTTCTAAGTTGTGATTTCGATAAAACAAGATGGAACAATACAAAGGGCCTCTGTTTGTTAGCAATCTTTAGCAATTCTGCTCGGTGCCATGTGATAAAGCAGAACTTAATTATGGAGCAGAAATTAATGGGGGTAAAAAATTGTAATATTTGGCTTTTTTTTATTATTATTATTGGCATCAGCTGTTAAATGTTTCTTTTTGGCTGATGTGTTGGAAGTGAGACTTTTATTTTGAACGCTCTCTGTCTTCATTAGTTTACTGTCTCTGTTTAACAGTTCTTAGACAGAACTGTAAACAAAAAAAGTTAACGATATGCAAAAAAGTATGATAGTTATTATTAATAGAGCGTCAAATGCTTTAATACTTTTTCCATCTACTGTCAGCATTCAGCGCAAATGCATTTTATTATTGAAGTTTTTGGATATCTAATATTAATTTCCTTTTCCGTTTATAATGTTAATGACTTTGATTGTGAAAAATAATATGATAAATTACAGAATCAAGAAGTGTTTAGTGTTGGACCTGTTGAGAATAGCTTGTGGGACGTACCTTCCGTCCGTGCCTCATGCTGTTGATTTGTCTTGTGTATGTGTGCTCTAAAGCTTTTTGGCGAGATCCAAGAGGAGAGTCCAGAGCCATTCAAAGCAGCAATTAGCCACAGTGAGCAAATAAACTGAATTAAACTTTGCATGAAGAGCTGCAATTATCTTGTTTGTAGGAAGCAGAGTAAAATTTGGGAGCATCCGCACTCTGGGCATGTTCATTTGTAGATCCTCTCTCTCTGTTTGTGTATTTTGACACACTACCTGACAGAAAGGTTGGATGAATCGACAGAATCCTGTCATCTCAAGGGTGTTGTTTCTGTTCATCTCCAAACAGAATTGCAACATTAATGGCTGTTTTCTAAACATTTCTGCAATTCCCATTGGTTGGACAAAATCATGCCAAAGGATGCTGACTGACTTTATGCTGAAATATAGTTTATATATTTTGATCTGTTATCTCCTACATAAGTTCATGTTAATTCTTAACTTTAATGTCTTTCCATTGTCCTAAAATGTGGAAAATTAGGGCTGCACGATTTGGGGGAAAATCAAATTTTTCTGATAAAATGGACAATTTCAACAATTTTGTCAAAAATAAATAAGTAAATAAATAAAATAGGAATTACTACTACTACTACTCAATAAAATAGTAAAAAAGACAGTTATAATAATAATAATAATTATTATTATTATTATTATACTCTTCTAATAATCATTTTAATTATATAATTTTTATTTCTTCTAAACGAAAATATTAAAAATACTAAATTATTCTTAATTATAATATTTCACTATAAAATAAAAAACTATAGAAATATAATAATAACGTTATTTTACATTTACTTTACAACTGTAAAATTACAATACGCAGCGCATATATTTATGATAAATTGCATTAAGCCATATTTTGCATGTTTTTATTATTTATTGATAAAAATAAAAACATATTTTGCATCCATATAGTAAATAATACTAATAAAAAAAGTGTGTGTGTCCAGATTTTTGCCTGGTAATATGCATGGAGAAATGGCCTTTTTCTTGTGATTTGTGATTTGTAAGATGAGGTTCGCTGGCTTGATTTGACTCATATTTTATTCTGTGCTATCAGCCATTCATATCATAGTTCAGCTCTGAATGGGCTTAAGCAAATGTCTCTGGCATTACAGCATTACCATCATTACACCAATCATTCTTTTAGGGTTTGAATGGAGCACTATTAACGCTGGCGTATGAATCAGATGGAGACTGTGGCCTCACGTGTTTGATTGTAGTGAAACGCCGTTATATCAGTCTCTCTCTGCTCTGTGAGTTTGCAGCTGGACAGTTTCACACACACCAAGGCAGGATTATAAATAGCATAAATCAATAATAAATGACACCGTATTTCACATATTTGGAGATGGGCTTCAGTGCCCTAAGGGGGAAGGAAGAAAATATAATTCTTGCAGTCTTTCTCTCTCTCCCTCTGTATTTCAAGTCTGTCGTTTCCCCCTGAGTATAGCAAGGCTTCTTGTTTATACTGTAGCATCCATCTTTTATTTATTTCCCTCATCTGTTTGTCTGGCTGCAGATTTCTCCATTCAGAGCTGATCATTAGAGGAACTGCATTATTTACCATTCTGGCCCGCATCGCTGAAAGGAGGAGAGAAATGGGGTGTCCCATATCCATAAGCACATTTTAGCACATTAAAGTGGCACAGAGGAGTAAGTGACAAGTGTCTCCAACAGAGATCGACAGATTTAAATGTTTTTTTTTTTTTTATGAACGTTAATGATTGTTTTAATGTTTGAGTGCTCAATAAACCAAATGCAATAGGTGTTTTTTTGTTGTTTGTTTTTTGCTTTTTGGTCACTAGACAACCATTAGACTATAATGCATAAATACATTAATAATATTAATTTATTAAATTTATATTCAAAAAGTATCTGTATATACATTTATATAATTTTTGTTGTTGTTTAAGTTAATAATTTTAAAAATAGTTTTTGTTCTGCTATTTGACTTATTGATCACTAAATAATAATTAGACTAGAAATACAAATAATACAAAAGATAAAATATTACAAACAAAAAAATAAAATGCTAAGGAAAATATAAAATATTGTATAAAATCTAATACAAAATAAAATTATTATTTTTATAAATTATTTAATAATAAATTAAAAAATAAAATGTTATTTTTGTTGCACATATTTGTATTTTGTCTAGTGTGTGAGGTCAAAAAGGAAATATAATATTTTTTTGTAAATTAACTCATGATTGTATTGTATTATTATATTATATTATATATTATATTATATTTGGGGGAAAAATCTAACTGATAAAAATCTAACTGATGTGCACAATTTGAAAATTGTGTGATTTATATATCAATATGGCAATTAGTCTCTAAAGACTATCAATTTATTTAGTCTCTAAAGACTAAGTGTTCTTGCAGGAACACCATTATAAGGTTTTGATGTACCTGAAATATACATTGACGTTGTTTAACGCTGCGGTCCTCCGGGGTTCTGCAGTCAGATCAACCCCAATTGTTTTTTTTGGTTTGTTTTTGCTTTTTTTTTTTTAAGTGTCTTTTAATTCTTATAGTGTAGTGGAAATCCAGCAACATTTCCGCCCACCACCACACATCCTGGTAAATTTTCCCTGTCTTCCACTGACTTTTAAATGCTTTCTATTTCTGCCCTGTTTATCAGAGCAGATCTGTTGTTCAAACTAAAATAATCCAGGCAGGATGAAGGAGTTTGTATCCGGGAGCTTTCCGAGTCATCACGGGCTGTAAAGCTGTCATGGAAAAGGCCTTCCCACTCACAACTTCATGATTCTGGGAGCGGGAGCTGCTTTGCATGAGGTCTGCCTCACTTTTTGGCCGAGGTCCATGTGTATGAATCCCAGGTGTTTTTTCAATGGCCTCTTTTGTTGTTGGTCAAAGTAGCTTGCTGACATCACAGCTAGAACTCTTGACTATCACTCGTTCCCACCTGAGCTTTACAGATGGGCTATTTTTGTCCACGGCTGTGTTTTTACGTGCCTGTTATCTCTAAAAATCTGTTTGTAGTGGGGACGTTTGTGTCATGGCCTCTCATGTTCTGATCATTCAGGTCCAACTAGATTTGAACATTTCCTGAAGAAAAAGTGAGTTCTAAGTGCTTTCTGCTAAACTCACCAGGGTGTTGTGGGTTGTTACCAGGTAGTTGCTTTGCTGTTACTAAGTTTATTAGCATGTTGCCATGCAGTTTCTGTAGTGTTCTAGCCTTTTTCATAATTTTACTATAGAGGTGGCATAAATCTAATTCAGTATTTGGTCCTAACTGTGTATATATGCGTAACAAGCAATAAATAACTTGCCATTCAGTAAGTGAGCTAGATTAATTCAGTCATTTCTCTGTCTGATTCATAAATATTTTTCATTCACTTAAAATAGCTTGTTCATTCATTCATTCATTAATTCATTCATGAATGAATACACTGCATATACTGGTCATACTACATGTTATGATTCACTAAAACGAATCAGTTCTTAAGAATCATTCTTTCTCAAATGAAACAACACTGGAACACTGGAAACAACATACTGGCTTTATGTTTTTGTTTAACTAAAAAGAATTGGTTTAAATTCATATTTTATTTTTTTAATCAAACTGCACTGGTTGGGCTGTATGGTTTTGATTCACTAAAAAGAATCTGTTCTTAAAGGGGTCATATGACGTTGCTAAAAAAGAACATTATTTTGTGTATTTGGTGTAATGAAACATCAGTGGCAAATCCTTTAAATATGAAAGCGTACTTACAGGCTGTGAGTCAGCATTATTTGTCAGAACACTGGCATTGTAGGCTACTCTCCCAGGAAACAGTCCTTGTCCTCTGTAAAATGCGTTGCTCACATCTGAATATTTGGTTTGAAGTGTTCTGGAACAGTGTTGTAAATACAACTTAACCACTGATTTCTAGTTGTGTCCTCTTTTGGAAGACCAAACAAAGTAGTTTCGCTTTCACAATGAAACACAGCGTCTCCACGACATGGCGGCGGCGTCAACAATACTACAGTGAGAATCAAAGTTACGCCTTCTTTCTTTGTGTGAACATTTGGGCGGTGTTATGAAAATCTTCCCACACAGTGACGTAGACATGTGGGGGCGTGTTTAAACTAGGCATTTTAGGAGGGCGTGGACGAGTCTTAACTTTTATAAAGAATATCTCTTTGGTTTGAGACTTTAGTCTTTGCAACTTTAGCAATCTTATCTATTCACAAACAGCTTGTAACACTCCAAAGAGAAAGGAAAACTTGAAATCGCATCATATGACCCCTTTAAGAATCGTTCTCTGGAATCAGATTGTACTGTTCGCGTAAATGTTTTTGATTCACAAAAATGAATCAGTTCTTAAGAACTGGTTGGGCTAAATGTTTTAACTTCACTAAAAAGAACCTTATCAGCAGAAGTAAAATTAGTTCACCAGCAAAAATATCTATTTTGTGATACAGTATGTACCTTTAGTGTGGCATATGCTATACTGCCAATCCTTAATTACTACACTGTCCCTTGTGCTCTGACTAATCTGAAGAAGAGGGAATGTTGATTACATTACATGTTTTGTGATGTAGAAAAGATTTATCTGAGTGCGAGTTTGTTTATGTGAGTTGGGATTGTGTTCTCTCCCTATTTTGGCCTGAGCTGAGTTTTAATGCTCCAGGCTCTTTGTAAAGGATCCAACAGCACTTCGTTTGGGTGTTGGCCGTGTGGTATTGTTTGCTTGGCGTCGCTGTATGAAAGGGATCTGTAGGATAAATATTTCAGCGCTCTCTTTCTCTCGCTGTCTCTTGGTCTTTCTATGCCCATATCTGTACACACTGCGTATTGATTAACATTGAGCCCAAGTAAATGTACCATTGATTTTCTGCTTTAAGCACCAGGCTTTACCAACGTGACCTGTCAGGCAGGCTGTCCCGTGAAGATGGAGCTCCTCTACACTTCTTTCTAACCCTTTAGAAACACACAATCTTCCAAAAGATGGCATGTTCATGGACGGGGCGTGTGTGGTGTCACGTGATGGAGTCTGCTGCTCAAAATCGAGTCGAGGCTCCATCCATCACGCCTCTAATGCTCTCATTTGTGATTTTTCTGAAGCACCTCGCTCTCCAGCTTTCTTATTACCTTCAATTATTCAAAGACGCAAGAGCTAATCATGCGTGGTGTTTTTTCTTCCCAAAAATGGCGACCTAAGTCTTCCAGATTAATTAGGTGACAAACGAACTAGGCTGGGGCTTGGGCTACTCATGCCAAATATGTCATTACGCTATTATATTAGCGCTCCTCTTGCGTTTGTTTTTGTCGTGGTTATAGCGATTGCGAAATAAATAGCTTAATGTTTTAAGAGTTATGGGATTTCCCTGAACAATTTGCTGGAGAAGATCGATGGCCGTATGCAGCGTTTGAGCTCATGGTCATCAAGATATTCCTGTCCGATGAGTCAATCGATCAATAAAATGAAAGACTCAAGAGGAACTGTAAATGAGCTCTGGATAAAGCCTGCTGGGAATGGGAATATTAAATGAGTAGTCAGATGAGATGTTTGTACGCACTGTTTTTTTCCCATTCCTAGTCTGATGAATCATTTTTTAAAGGGATGCTTCACTCAACAGTGAAACTTTTCACCTCATGTCATTTCAGACCCCTATGACTTACTTTCAGATGTTCTATAGAACACAACAGTAGAATTTTGAAAGTAAAAATCACACTCATTCAGTTTTTTTCTTTTTTCTTTTTCAATAGCAATAACGTTTAAACAGACTTATTATTTTTTTTCCACCAATCAGAATTGTTGTTTCTTACTGTTAGAACAGAATTGTCTAAATCAGGGGTCTCCAAACTCGGTCCTGGAGGGCCGGTGTCCTGTAGAGTTTAGCTCCAACCCCAATTAAACACACCTGAACAAGCTAATTAAGGTCTTACTAGGCATACTAGAAACTTCCAGGCAGGTGTGTTGAGGCAAGTTGGAGCTAAACTCTGCAGGACACCGGCCCTCCAGGACCGAGTTTGGAGACCCCTGGTCTAAAGCCTTACTGTAGCGCAGCAGTAGAATCTGTAAAGTGTTTTTTACTGTACAAATTCTACTGCTGTGCTACAATAAGGATGTAAGGAGTAAGGACTTGTTTTCTCCAAAGAGAAATGATTTTAGCAACAAAGTATAAACTACCCAGGACAGACCTACCATGAGGTCAGTTTTTTTTGTTGACTATATATATACATACCAGGGCTCCAGACAAAAAAATCGAGTAAGGAGCCATTGGCTCCTATAAGAAAAAAACTTAGTCGCCAAATTATTTTTTTAGGTGCCACAGAATAAACGTGTTTTATTTATTTTATTATTATTATTTTATTTATTTTTTTACATTTTAATAATACTGTCATGTGTTTATGTCGCATCTTTTCTTGACTTTATCAGCATTTTAATCAATCTTGTAGATGACCTGGGAACTAAGGTTCACTTAAAGTGGGAACTAAATGTCTTTTCCAACTTGAAATATACAGTCACAAAGAATTGTTCATTACACAGAATCTGTACCAATATCGTGGACCATACGCATCACTTGGCCACAGAGTGTAAATAGTTTCATAAAGAACCTTTAACATCTGAAGAACCTTGACGTTTCACAAAAGGTTCTTTGTGGCAAAAGAAGGTTCTTCAGATTATAAAAAATTGAGAAAGAGATGGTTCTTTAAAGAACCTTTGACTGAATGGTTCTGAGGTAAATGTATATAACGTTGCAATGTTTACAAGCTTTACACATTTTCCAGTTTGAAACACTGAATGAGCTTTTACGAGACATTTCAGTGAGTTGTACTGTAGGCTCTCTTATAAAATACCCTACCTTTTGATGTTAATTCATGTTCATCCTACTATAGTAGTAAAGAGAAAGATTAAATGGGTTCACTTGCCGCTTGAACTGAGGTGCTAAAGCGATGGCACCTGCCGCATTAAAGAGCGCCAAAAACGCATTTATTGTTTGAATTTCGTTATGAATTTGGAATAATTTTAAAGCTGGTACTTTGTTTATTAAAAAGTAACAAAGCACAAAGCTTTTTGCGATTACTGGATGGCAAGTGCGCTTAAAATGAAGTTCACGCATTAACAGAACACAGCATAGACTAAGATCTTGATAAGAAGCCATATTAGTAATGATTATAAATGAGAATTGTTAACGATATTGCCAATATCCACACAGCTGACAGCTTTACCTGTTGTAGTTTGTTCAAGTTGTGCACGAAATAGACGCTGCTTTTCTGCACTTTCACTTCGCACGTCTCCGTCATTTCGATCTCTCTCGCGCTGCACAACTGAGCTGCGTTTAGCAGGTGTGCGTCAGAGATGAGGACTGTTTGAAACTCTTTTTTTCCACTAAAACTTTGATGCGCATCGTCTCGGTTTAATACGTGAACATAACAAAAGATGTGATCGCAAAACAATCAGGAAAAAAGGCATTACATGCAAATTTTTAAAGTTATAACATGTAAATATATATAGTCGCCAATGGCGACCTCAGCAAAAACTTGACTCGCATATTAATGTGTACACACACACACACACACACACACACACACACACACACACATTTTGTCTTTAAATGCTGAATCCCTATTGAAGAACTAAACTAGAACTTTAATTAAGAAAAATCCACTAATTAGTGAAATTTTCTTTGTTCAAACAGTTGAAAAATCACTGCAAAAAGTGTTTTTATTGTGAACACCATGTATATTTTTGATAGTTTTGCAATAAACCTTTTTTATTTACTAAATTAGGCCTGCTTAAGTGATAATGTACACAATGCTTAGGACAGTCCATGACCTCTGATGTGGAAGTCATTTTGTATTTGTTTTAATTAATTTATTTAAAGTTTTTTACCAAAAAGCATTTTCAATGTGAACGCTACAGTATGTTTTTGAAAGTTTGGCTATAAACCTAAAATAGATTATATTTTCTTATCTTTATTTTAATTCTTAAACTATATTTTAAACCTTTAAGGTTTTAATAAATACTTAATAAATAAATAATAAAAACTTATACTTGTCAACATTTTTTAAAATTAAACCACTATTTCCACGTTTTCCGCAATGCTTTATGGATTGAGTAGTTTATTTACTCAGTAGCTATGTTTCCATCCAAAGATGCAAATTTAACTTATGCGCAAAACTGGAATATCGCATAAACCACTTGTGAATAAAGCACCGTTTCCATCCAATGAGTCAAAGAGAACAAAATCGTCACCCACTTGCGAATAAAGCACCGTTTCCATCCAATGAGTCAAAGAGAACAAAATCGTCACTTCCTGATAAACTGGCACTAAATATCTCTAAGAAAACTAGGAGAAGCCACTGAATATAATAATTTTCATATGTAATAAATTACTTGCGCTTCAGAGAGAACAGACGTAACACAATAAATGCGGTCATTGCTTTTAGACAGTAAGACAATAATTATACAGTAATACTTTGATGACAGACTTTCCTCAGGCATTTCAGAACGACCAAAACAACATAGATGCTGTGAACGAAATCAGTCCGCTGGTTAGTCAAGTTAGCCTATCCCGTCTCATAGCGCAAAGTCACATGACTTTTTCAATGCGCATGGTGGAATTTATTCGGTAAGTGTGTTTCCACCGTAGTTTATTCGCATTTTTTCTTATCGGATAAAAAGTTTATCCTTCTCAGTTGTGTGCATAAGTTTTTTTTTTTATGCCCATTTTTAGAATTTATGCGCATCTTGGCGTTTCCATCCAGCGTTTTTTTATGCGATAATCCAAAATGCGCATTAAAGAAAGGGGGATGGAAACATAGCTAGTGAATTAAGATATTAAACATCTTTTTTTTTTTCCCCCAGAACCATATGTGATGTTGTGATTCACCTCAGAGCTCCCCGTTTTGTTCTTTATTTCAGTTTTTTTGGGGTAAAATACTTCCTAAAGCCGCTAAAAAAGTGGGTGGTCACCGTTACGCTCTATGTAAACACCAGAGTAGTGTGCTAATGAGAGAGGGAGAGAGAGAGAGAGTCTTGGAGCTTCTGTGAATCTGCCCCGTGTTCCAGGAAACAGCAGTGCACATAAACACTCAGCATGCCTGCAACGGCTCTGTGATGTCACCAGCTGAGAGGAAGGGCGGGAGAGAGAGAGAGAGGGAGGGGCAAAGGGTGACGGAGTGAGATACAGACACAGCCGGAGGGAAGAGAGTCAGTGAGAGCGAGACGGGGAATGTGAAAGACCGAGAGAGCCACACTCAGCGCTGTTAGAGGCAGAGAACGCCACTCGTGGGAGTCGCTGCGCGTGTTTCCCGAGAGTCGTAACCCCTCCGGCTCACTGTCTGCCGTCTCCCTGCTCTGGGCTTGAGGGGCTGATGGGTAAGTGCTGCTTCTGTATGGGCTGTTCTGAATGAGGGAGGTTGAGTGGGCGGACGGGTGTGTAAAGACTGGCTTTATTGCGTGGTGCTGAGATACGCTAACACTCTGGTGTGGGGGTGTGTGTGTACACGCACGCTGCATCCTTGAACACTCTCTGGTGAGTGATGAGAGCTTTTCAATGCACTTTATTGTCAGTCCTTCACTGTATTGTGTGTGTGTGTGAGGTGTTCCGCTTGGCTGTGTTTGTGGAGCAGGGTCTCTGTCCTGGACAATCTGTCTGGTGAGGATGGAAAGTAGGGCTGGGCGGTGTGACGACAGATGTGTCGGCTGGTAGAGATCCTGCTTAACCGTTTATACCGCGGTAGATGCGTCTAGGACTGCGTTACATTCTTTACATGGGAGAGCAGTAAAGAAACATGGATTAATGCAAAATGCAGAGCGGTACGTGTCCCGAACAAGTCAAGACGAGGAACTTATTAAAAGGTGTTTGGCACCACAAAGCGCAGTTTAGTTGTTTAGGGTTGCTGTGGAACATCGTAACTTGCTGCATTAATATGGAATTGAACTGATGAGGTCACATGTGCACGTTTATTGGCTGTTTTACAACGGCTCCGAACGTGGCTCAACCAATCAGAACTAAGAGCCAAAGCTAACTGTTTTTTTGTTTTTATTTAAATGTAACTTTTTTATTATGAATAATTTAATGTTCTTAGATTAAAATAATCAGAAATAAGAACTTTTTTTAATTTGCAAGTATTTTATTTGTACATATTTGTGAGCATTTATTTCACTGGATTATCCCATTATCCAATAGGCATAACCACATGCTTTCTTTAGCATCTAAACTATTTTGATGAATTTACAGTAACCAGTGTTGTTATTGTTAACTAATACTAAAACGAATTTTGGTATTTTAAAAGTTAGAAATATTTTCTTTGGTAAGTTACTGAGTTAAGTTAAAGTTAAAGTACTAAAATGACTAAAACTGAAATAAAAAATGAATTAAAACTAAATATAAATATTATAAAAACAAATACTAATATAAAAATGACAAAAGCACATAACGAAATTACAAAAACCTAAAAATGAAAAGAAAATAAAGAAATGAGAAATGCTATAATAGTATATAAATATTAAAACAAACGCTAATAAAAATGACAAAAGCAGACATCAAAATTACTAATACTTTAAAATTAAAAAATTAGAAATGAAAATGAATACTGAAAATATAAAAATAAAAGCTTCAAAACATTAAGAAATACTGTAATACTAAATAAATGATACTAAATATTAAAAACAGTAATACAAAAATGACAAAAGCAGATAACAAAATTACTTAAACTTTAAAATGAAAAAACAATTATAATTAAAATCAATACTGAAAATAGAAAAATGAAAGCTACTTCAAAAAGTTAATGAATACTGTACTAGCATATGAATAATACTAAAATAGTGTTTTTCCTGGCTCAAAATGAGGCCGAGGTGGTACCATCCGGATCATGTGCACACATGTACCCATCCTTTAACTGGTGGAAACAAACACTTTGTACACGCAACATATTTTAGGTGTTCTAATAATTAGATAATTGAAGAAAATGATAATTATCAAGTTACATTTTACAAAAACAAACCTGTTGAACATTAAATTAAATACAACTTAACAGCTAAAAGGGGCCCTTTTCCAGTCTAAGTGAACATAAACATATTAGGTCGTTAAACTGCATGAAATTGAAAATATTAATCCACTCCTTATAGTCTCCTAGTCCGCATTGCTTTGTTCCAATATACATTTATCCATTTACTATAAAGTGTCTTTCTATAAAAGAAAATATTTTACATGAATTTTACTTTGAATAACTTTACATTAATTCTTTTGATAGAATGCATCATGAAATTTAATCACAGCAGGTGCATTAGAGCTAACATTAGCATCAAGTTACATAAGACTATTTATAAAATTAATACTACGATTTTACTCAAATCTCACTTCAAACCACCAGAGTGTTTGTAATAACTTCCGATTGTGATCTAATGTGGATTTTTGAAATAAGTTATTTCTAACCTTTTATATTTAGCTAATTGCTTAGCATTTCTCATGTAAATGTTCTTTATTGTTATGAAAATACCCCAAATCTCATGAAAATCACATACAAACTATATACTATCATGATAGTTTTTTTTATTAGCTTCATGTTTCGTGTGTAGAAACGTTTCTCTGCACAGTAAAACATTTCTGTAAAATGTACGGTAAAAAAACGGCAGCTGTGGTTGCCGGAATTTTACCGTAAAGAATACGGTAGCAAAATTTTAGGTTTTACGGTTTTAACTTAAATTTACAGTTAAATATTGTAATTTCATTAACTGAAATAATGTTAATATACCAACCTATTAAAGTACTGAAATCTGTTTTGTACCTTTGTAATACACTGATAACCACCAAATGCAGGTGGTAATGAGAAAGTCACATGATGAACCAAAGCCCATCACAAGCAGCTTTTAAATAATAACGTGTATATAGAAGGCACACAGTGTCATTCACACAAACACTTAACACCATCATGATAACACACATGAAACTGAAATAATGCAATAAATATTAATTTAACAACATTAGGTGTAACATATAACCCTAATATACAAAACTGATAAGAAAAAACTAAGAAGAAACAGTTATTTCAACAAAAAAACATCAAATTTGAAATGTAACGCACGGAATTCTGGAATAAATTTAATTTATTCACTGTAAATTACACAGTCTTTTTCACTTCCAAAAGCGGTATACTACCGTAAGATTACATGTAATGTCCAATACAGTTTTTCACCGTATATAGTAGGGGAATTTACCGTTAACCATTTAACAGGTTTTTACTGTAGCATTTTTACAGTCTTTTACCGTTAAATTCACGGTCATTTTTTACAGTGTGGGTTTGCTGTGTAAAGAACACAATGCGGAAGTGTAATGGAAGCTCGTCATCAGAAGAGACGGGGCGGGTTATGAACGCGCAATATGAGTGACATATGAGCAGCAAATGAGCTTCATCTAAGTCAGAACAACCATCGCGGAAGAGAAAACAAACTGAGACAGTGCTGGAAGCCACTAATGCTCGTCAGATCGCATAATTCAGTGGAAAATGAATAGAAATGAAGATTCTGTCTAAAGAAATGTGAAATGAATATGTGTAAAGATAAAAGTATTTCTCCAAATATGCACACTTTTGGACTAAAAGCCCTATTGGACGTGGTTCAGTGACACTTGCATGTAACTGCCTGTCTGAGTTTGTCGACAGCCAGAGGCGGCAAAAAATTTGACGGAGGCGGCTCTGACTATGTATATAATACGCATATCATGATATATGGTCATATCGTATTTTGTGAGATCCTTTGAAGACAGCCAGAGAGATTTACAAGATCGTTTTGTTATTTTAGTGTCTCACTGTCTTTGTCATGTCATTGTAGAAAGGTTGTCATGAACGTGTTGGCCAGTGTGTGTGCACACACACACACACACACACACACACACACACACACACACACTCTTAGTCACCCAGGAGCCTGCAGTGTCCTACCTCAGTGCCATTCACATTTGAATGGGCATTGCTCACCCCTGCTCTCTCTCCTCTGCCTATTAAAAGCACGTGTGACCATCGGCCGATGGCTTCACAGAGCAGCCCAGCATGCAGCACTGTTTTCATTCACGTCCAGTATGTCCGTCTCGTTTTTCTTTCCACTTTTCTCAAGTTTAAATGAGGAAAAGCTTTCATTCAAACCATCTGCTGAGAGGTCTACCTTTGCTGTATACTTTGCTGTATCGACCTGCCCTGAGCAGGACATTCATATTATCAATGTCATAGATTGGAAGCACAAGTGCCGAGTCAAACCGCTGCTCTGCTAGGGGATCTGATTCTGCGGATATAAATAGCTCCAGCTGCTGGTCGCTCCCACTATTGGAGGGAAATGCCTGGAGCATCTTGTTAGAGGTGGAGTCTAGATGAGGGCAAAAGACCTTGACTCGCAGTGAGTGAGAGAGAGAGAGAGAGAGAGAGAGAGAGAGAGAGAGAGAGAGATCTGATAAAAACTCTTGTCTGTATTTCTTATGAAGGGCTTGTTACTTCCTGACATAGCTAATCAGTTGTCATCTGCCAGCAACTTAATCAGAACTTCAGTTTTTAGAAGTTTCAAAATAAATGTATATATATATCTTCCTTTTGATGATATTCAATGTATATATTAATATGTAATTGCTATACAGTCACATAAAAGGTGTTTTTTATTAGAAGAGTAACCTTTTTAACAAATAGCCAAATGCAAAAGGTTTAATGCTAAAAAATAGAATTACTATTTATATACATATACAAATGTTTAGTTTAATTATAAACTGGAATATGTACCTACATATTTTTTTTACAAAAATATTTTAATGTATATAGTAATTTAATAATGTAATTATATTATTGTTTAACTGTTTTGAATACAATTTGAATTTATTAATCTATTGTAAAGTTTTTATTTTAAGAAATATTGGTGATTTATGGAATATTTAAATACATATTCTTTACCAAAACATTTTATTGTAATAATTTAATAATGTAATTAATAATGTTTACAATATAAAATTAAATGATAGAATGTTATAATAATATTTATATTACTGTTTATAATATTTACAAAAATATAATTTGTGTATTAAAATTAAATATTTCTAAAAGTTAATTAAACATGTTGGAAATCAAATTTGAATCAATTGATTGTAAGCATTTTTTGGTGATTTATGGAAATTATTTCAATGTACAAACTTTTAATGTCAGTACATCATAAATACTAGAATCTCACTATTTTTACATCAAACTTTCCAGGAATTGCTGTTGACCTCTTGACCTCACCGTAATGAGGGTGAATGTTTGGTCAGGAGTCTGAACTCATTGTATCATGCCACATTAGCATTTTTGGGTTGAGCTTATGGATACAGTAGTCCGTTGAATCGAGTAATTGGCGATGGCAGCTATACATTATCCTCTGTTTATTGTAAACATGTCATTTCTGATCAGCATTCGGGTTTTTGAGCAGCCGCTCTCAAAAATAGGAATGCTTTGAAAGATTGCGTGTTTATACGTACAGCTCGCTCTCTTTCGGTTTGTTTTGTCTCACTGATGGCTGGATTGACGATGCCGTCATTGCTGTGAGA
Source organism: Sinocyclocheilus anshuiensis (assembly GCF_001515605.1). Taxonomy (NCBI): domain Eukaryota; kingdom Metazoa; phylum Chordata; class Actinopteri; order Cypriniformes; family Cyprinidae; genus Sinocyclocheilus; species Sinocyclocheilus anshuiensis. The sequence goes on from NW_015544168.1 coordinate 96,103, forward strand.
TTCGGCGGATACGCCTCTGATAGCGGCCGATACACATCTCTTTAAGCTGTGATTACAGCGCACTCCTGGTATGAGAGGCTGTAATTGCACATTCATCGCAAGCCTCCGGATAAAGCGTGGGTGTCAGTGACCAGTGATTTTCACTGCACTTGAATTAATGGAATAAATTTCAAGGCTTGCGGTGTAGCGCAATTTTACTGCCCCATCTGTCCAGGTGGACAAGTTAGCCAGGCTTTTAGATAGCACTCAGGGCTTGGGTTCAGGAACATTGAGGGTATATTTTTTTGTCATCGTCTTGCGGTATTTGACTGGATGAAAAGATAATTGTTCTATAGATGGTAGCATGAGCCGGGGGAAGATAAGAGCATCGATTGATTTCACTAGACTCTAGTCTTATGAAGAATAAACATGTTGCAGTGAAGCTTAATGGGAGCTGCATCCTGTTGCTTGAATTATCATTTTATCATTTACACACACACACACTTACACTTGCAATTCACTTTCTCTTTGACGTTCAAGGCCAGATGCGTGGTTGGTGCCAAGTGTGGACGGCTGTATGGAAGAGCTGAGTGTGTAGGCCTTTTACTTAAGCGGCTGTTTAGACTAAAAGAGACTTTTTTTAAGAACGCTCCTCTAGCTGTTTGGCTTTTAGCCTGTGCAGCCAAGCTAATGTTCAGGGACCGCTGCGTTCAGGGGTCGTTAGAGCCACCCGGCTGGTAAACACACACGCCGATGCCACGGCAACCCCGCTAATGTCATAATGACCTCATAAGTGCATTTTTATTGGTCTTATGAAGTATTCTAATTTGTTGAGATAGTGAATTGGTGGGTTTTTGTTAAATGTGAGCCAAAATCATCACAATTAAAAGAACCAAAGACTTAAACTACTTCAGTCTGTGTGCATTGAATTTATTTAATACATGAGTTTCACAATTTGAGTTGAATTACTGAAATAAATGAACTTTTTATATATATAATTTATAAATAAATATATAATTATTATTTAAAAAATACTCATATAGCCTATATTATTTCTTCCCTCTTGTAACAGTGATGAGTGACATTTTTCTATTGCAATAATGAGTACTTTGAAGCTAAAATTTTAATAGTGTTTGGTAAGGGTGGTTGACTAGACAACTTAATGAGTTTATTAAGGTTATTAATTGTTTGAGTTTATGAAGTAATTTGTTTTTTAAGCTTTAACATTTTGGCGGTAATGGTGCTTTAAAGGGAGTTCAGAGACAAGGCATGCTAACAGTATCTGCTGGGCTGTAAACATGCTGAAAATTATCATAGACATTGTTTCTTTAAGGTGATTCTTTGAGGTGTTTCTTGAAATTCACCCATCTGTAGTGTCCACAGAGCATAGCTAAATTACATACCCATAAACGTCTTTCTGCGTTTCTGGAATCCTGTCAACACAGACGTGCTGGAGTCTTTCAGGTTAACAGCTCAAAGCATGAGACACTGGCATTACATGTTGTCATGCACTGTATGAATGGACAGTCATTCACATGATTTCATTGATCAGCTTTTGCGCTACAGTAACCTGCCAACACACTGACATATTGACGAGCTCTCCTGTAGACCTGTAGTTTCTGCAAAGCCCCAGGGGAAACTGAAAAACAAGTGACTCATGCCATTTGTAGTCAATGTTCATGGACATGATGGCTTACCCTGGGCTATTTATAGCGGCTTCTGTTTGGAATGAGTAAAATCTCCATCAGAATTCTCCCTCTCTTTCTCTCTTCCTCCTTTTTCCTCTGTTCTCTCAATGACTGTGTTTAAAGTTACAAACACATGAAAATTCTGATTAAATAGTGGAATTTGTTTATATTCCAGTTGTGTGTATAATATAAAGAAGCTTGCCGTAATGCCAATTAAGACAGTATTCTGTTTTCTTGAATTTATTAACTCTTAAACGCATACCTCGTGTCTTTAGCGATCCCGGACGTCATTATACCCTCCCCCTCATTCATTTTATAAAGTTAGACATAAACCTTCTTAGTATTCCTCAATCTATTCGTTCTAAACAAAAATGAATGGCTTTACTGCAGAGCAATTACTGTAATATAAGTGTCACTGTCAATTGCTTGTGGATGTGGTGAATAAGCTGCCAGCGATCAAAATATTGATTCTGAAGACGTTGAAAGCGATAGTTTTGAGAATATGGTTGAGATTGCGAATATGAGCCGGATTTTAAATGTACAGGGAAAATGCGCTCTGATTATAACGGTGATGGAAAAATCATCTGCTTAAATTAAACAAATATGCTTTATTTTATTCTTTTGAGTAAAATATCAGGAGAGTTTTGCGCTATTGCAGCGGTTAAGAGATCCGTCCGTGTTAGATATATAGGTCCGGGTCGCTAAAGACCCAAATATGTAATAATGCATGCATTTAAGGGTTACAAGGATTTGGAAGCATCTTATGTGGCATATCCACTGTTCATTTATATATGTGCATGTCCTGTTGTGTAATGGCCAGCTCTTTTTCTCTCCTCATTCATAAGTAAGTCACTCCACATTTTACATCGTGTTCTGGACACTGGTCTGTGATCGTCAGTGTGACCTGTCTCTCCATGGGACAGAACAAACACTCCTCTATTCGTCTGAGCGTGGCCTGCGGAAAACCGGGGCTCCTCTGACGTAATCAGTACGCAGCTTTGATGTTTCCCCAACACTTCATTATTCTCCATGTCTCAGTAGAGGGTCAGAGGGTCAGTCAGGGACAGTGTTCTGCAGAGGGAGGCGATGGGCCTGGAGCTGCTCTGTGCTTCTCAGGAAAGGCCCCTGTGTGCTGTTTGGGGGGAGCATGGAAAACAATGTTTTTAGTTGTTGGTATTGAAAAGTTTTGGTCGTACTTTGGAGTGATCTCACAGGATCGGTCTTCTGTCTCAAATCTAACAGAGTTGAATATGATGCAGGGGTTTTTCATTTTAAGGACTTTTAACTTGCAAAATTCAAATGCAAATTTTTTGTTTAAATAATTTATTATTTTTTTTGTATTTCAATTTATTTTTGATTTTTTTTTTTTTTATAAATTTGATACATTTTATTTTCATTTTATATAGAAAAAATAAAATTAAAATTATAAAATTATAATACATATTAAAATATTTTTCTATATTTAGATAGAAATAGAAATATATGTAAATATAGACAAAATATTTGTTTGTATTTAATATAAAAATTACTGTCCCAGGATGTATCACTCCTCACAAGGTACATAGTGTAATGGTTGGCTGCCGCATTCATGGCCTTGGTGAATCAATCTCCATCAGATCATGCTGTAGAGTGTGTGGGTGTGTATCCACGTGCATGTTCGGCCAGCGCTGTGCGTGTCAGCAAATCCCCTTTTGCAGAATTAGTGCTGCAGGGGTGATTATTTCTCTTTACGCTTATATTGCATCATTCTAATTGGGTAGAAATGCATATCCCTTCCGTCCCCAGTGTGTCTCCTAACTGTAACATGTAGTGCCCTGGCTGTTATTAATGTCCTAACTGTGCATCAAGCATCTATCCTCAGAGAGCACAGCAAAGACCGGGATTACCTTTGGCCTGTCAGCAAACTTCCAATGTAAATGTTACCTAATCCTCCCTCTAAGAATAATTAGACTAGTAAACAAACTGCAGCGCTGTATCTGGGCTTTACTCACAGGGAAGGCTCATCTTACCGTTTCACGCTCTCTGCTGACGGAGTGGATTTTACAGTTCTCAGTTCAGTTGTGCACCAGTGAGAATTGAATTGAGAATGCTTTTTAAATTCCTGAATGTGAATTGAATTTGAATGTAAAGACGTAGAATTAAAATGAACTGAAATTCAAAGATATTAAAATAACTGTAATTACTATAACTAAACAGCAATGTTTGTGGAGACAAACTTTGAAAATTTGCTTGAATATTTATAGGCCGGATGGGTGGGTGGAAAGACAAATGGATAGACAGATGGATGGATATACTGTAGATGAATGGATGGATTCATGGACTGATGGATAAATGGATGGATGGATAGATACTGTAGGTGGATGGAAAGACAAATGGGTAGACATTGATGGTAGATACTATGGATGGATGGAAAGACAAATGGATAGACAGAGGGATTGATATATACTGTACATGGATGGATGGACTGATTGCTGGATGGATGAATGATGGAAAGGCAAATGGATAGACAGACTCATGGATAGATTGGATGGATGGAAAGACAAATGGATAGATTGACACTGAAGGATAGATACTGTGGATGGATGCATGGAAAGACAAATCAATAGATGGATAGATACTATAGGTAAATGGATGGATGAACAGATGGTCAGATTGATGGATGGATAGAAAGACAAATAGACAGACTGATGGATAGATACTATGGATGGAAAGAAAGGCAAATGGATATATGGACTGATGGACGGATGGATGAATGGACGAATTGATAGTTAGAAAGATTGATGGAAAGACAGACAAATGGATAGACAGACTCATGGATAGATTGGATGGATGGAAAGACAAATGGATAGATTGACACTGAAGGATAGATACTGTGGATGGATGCATGAAAAGACAAATCAATAGATGGATAGATACTATAGGTAAATCAATGGATGGATAGATTGATGGATGGATAGAAAGACAAATAGACAGACTGATCGGTAGATAGGTAGGTGGATGGAAAGAAAGGCAAATGAATATATGGACGGATGGATGAATTGATGGACGAATGGATAGTTAGAAAGATTGATGGATAGACAGACAAATGGATAGATGGATAGATTTCCCGAAATGCATTATTTATGTTGAATTTCTTTGGATTACAATTCATTAAATTCCTCTTCCTGTCATTTCAATTCAACTTCCTGTGGGTTGTGGCCAATGCAATTCAAATTCTCACTCAAAAAAATTAATAAGAAGCCACATTATGTGCACCATTTGGGTTTGGGCTGGTAGTTGTTCCCTTCTGAACTCTCTTCTAAACTATTACATTTTCAGCAAGCCAAAATTAGTCCTTGTGAATGAAAGACGTTAAAACAGTGTTTATTAATTCAATTAGAGTTTCTGTTTGCTGGTGCACTGTTTTCTTTGGCATTTTAATTACTGCTAGTAGTTGTTTGTGTTTTTTTTGGCCATTGGGCTTTGTTTGGACTGGGTGGTGAATTTCAAATATGTTTTCTCTGTCTCTTGACAGCAAATACATGGATAAACTACACTCTTATCACCGCTTATTGATGCAAAGTAAATGTGGAGGAAGTAGTTCACTAGTTGACGGCTTCCTGTCCTGCTGAGCATGAGCTGCCAAAGAGCGTAGTGGTCAGTTTCAGGGGGCCGGGCATCAATGGCCCCTTTGTGACCAAGGATTTGCGTCATAAATATGATTTTATAAAGCAATTTAGTCTGGAATAAAGGGCAGTTTTTATTCCATTATAGTAAATAGCCTTTGACGCTGGCCTTTGTGTGGCCTCAGGGCTTCCGCTGAGGACTTTTGTTTTGTCTACTGTGGGGTCAGAGGAGCATCCTTGAACTTGTGGCATTCGGGGCATCGTGACGTCCCAAGAGTGAAGTTGACACTTCAAGCATGAATGTGTTCAGTGTTCCCCCTAAAACCTCTCCTATTCAGTAAAGCACAAATGAAGAGGTCCCACGCCAGCAGTCTGGACGTAATATGCTGTCGGAGGCTATTTATTGCAGACCACATGTCTGCTTTGTTCACCTTGGCCTGGTTTTAGCCAGGAAAAGAGGGGCAGTATTCTACAGAAATTATATAAATAATGTAAAGCAATCCTAATAATGGTAAAAATCCTAGTTTATAGTGGTGTGCTGGTTATATATTTAAGGATTCCGGGACTTGCAGGAGTGCTTGAATAAGTCAAATTGTCTGGTTATTGTAATTACACATTGTTTAAATAAAGGAATAAACATAAAATGCCACTTAATGATGGCCTACTTATTCTTGTGTTGAATTTCATTGCTCATTTAACCCACAAACCTTTTGGGTGTTGCACACGCTTATCAACTTATCAAGCATCCTCGCTGTGGAATGTAATTGCTCAGTTCCTTAGTTTTCTTCAGATAAATATGTTATGAGGGAGATGATTGAAAGATGTTGCAAGCCAGACCGCTTCCTGATTCCAGTGACGCTGTTCGCTAGCAGTGAATCTAACAAGATCTGTGGCAGGAACATGAGGTTTCTTTCCTCTGTTTATTTTGATGGCCGCTATGATGCTGATGACGCGGTACTGTACCCTGCGCATGTTTTGAGGAATGTTCAAGATGGTTTTGATAGGACAGTTGCTTCTTACTATCATTGTTTTTGGTACAGGCAAGATTTGAGATGGCTCATGTGAACTCCGTAATCACTTCATCTTGCACATTCTCATCTAAAATCTTCGATTCTTGTTGTCCTTAAATATTTAAAATGAAAATTGTTTAGAATTTTATTTCATTTATATTATTATATTTGTATTTTTATGATTAACTAAAATTAAAATGAATTATGAATATTTGCATTTATTAATTTACCATGTGATTTTATCCAAAATTAAATTGTATATGTATGGCATTTAAATAAACATTAATGAATTAATTTAAAAATGAAAAAAAGCTTCACTTTTAATTGATTTTAATTCATTTATTAATGACAATTTTATTTATACACTTATCATTTTTTATTTTTTATTTTAGTTTGTTGTTATTAATGACGACTTGCACATGTTTTTATAATGAATTTTATATGTAAAAGACCTCTGTTGTGACTTGTTTTTGCAGCATAAAAGTTTTGTCTAAATGATATTTAAATGTTTTCTTGGAAAATCTTTTCCTAAAAGTTGAAAACAGTTCTAAAAGCTTTATGTACTGAGTACTGTACAGTTTGTTGTTTTTCTCATTTGAGTCTTTCTCTTTCCGCAGTTGATGTGAGTGCGACGCTGCCACTGCAAGTGCCGCCTTCTGCCATCCCCATGGACCTGCGTGTGGATCACCAGTTCGCCCTGGCGCCGACGGACTCGGCTCAGCGCGAGCAGCAGCTGCAGCAGGAGCTTCTGGCCCTCAAGCAGAAACAGCAGATACAGAGGCAGATCCTGATCGCAGAGTTTCAGCGTCAGCACGAGCAGCTCTCGCGCCAGCATGAAGCGCAGCTGCAGGAGCATGTCAAGGTGAGGCAAATGCCGCTGACTCAGGGTGGGTGATATAGAGCACTGCAGGGATGAGAGGTTTTCGTTGGCTAACCTGGAAGTTTGCATCACCTTAGATCCTCCACAAAAAAAACAATTGGATTTTTCCATTGGCTTTTGGATTGTTGCAGAAAATAAGCTTCATGAGCGACAAAAGTTTATGATTCTTACATGTTTTGTTCATCAAGATAATCTTCACAAATAAATGCAAGTGTTATGAATTTTGAAGCCTAAATGCAGTCAGCAGAAGTAATAAACTAGTTAGGCTAAAAAGGAACTACAGTCGCATGATTTTAAAGTCACCAACATTAAGCTTCCAACAACTCTTTCAATTTTTATTTAAAGAGGTCATATGATGCGATTTCAATTTTTCCTTTCTCTTTGAAGTGATACAAGCTCTTGGTGCATAAAGAAGATCTGTAAAGTTGCAAAGACTAAAGTCTCAAATCCAAAGAGATATTCTTTATAAAAGTTAAGTCAACCACGCCTACCTAAAACGCCTCGTTTAAACACGCCCCCACATGGCTACGTCACGATGTGGAAAGCAATCCTAATAATGGTAAAAATCCTAGTTTATAGTGGTGTGCTGGTTATATATTTAAGGATTCCGGGACTTGCAGGAGTGCTTGAATAAGTCAAATTGTCTGGTTATTGTAATTACACATTGTTTAAATAAAGGAATAAACATAAAATGCCACTTAATGATGGCCTACTTATTCTTGTGTTGAATTTCATTGCTCATTTAACCCACAAACCTTTTGGGTGTTGCACACGCTTATCAACTTATCAAGCATCCTCGCTGTGGAATGTAATTGCTCAGTTCCTTAGTTTTCTTCAGATAAATATGTTATGAGGGAGATGATTGAAAGATGTTGCAAGCCAGACCGCTTCCTGATTCCAGTGACGCTGTTCGCTAGCAGTGAATCTAACAAGATCTGTGGCAGGAACATGAGGTTTCTTTCCTCTGTTTATTTTGATGGCCGCTATGATGCTGATGACGCGGTACTGTACCCTGCGCATGTTTTGAGGAATGTTCAAGATGGTTTTGATAGGACAGTTGCTTCTTACTATCATTGTTTTTGGTACAGGCAAGATTTGAGATGGCTCATGTGAACTCCGTAATCACTTCATCTTGCACATTCTCATCTAAAATCTTCGATTCTTGTTGTCCTTAAATATTTAAAATGAAAATTGTTTAGAATTTTATTTCATTTATATTATTATATTTGTATTTTTATGATTAACTAAAATTAAAATGAATTATGAATATTTGCATTTATTAATTTACCATGTGATTTTATCCAAAATTAAATTGTATATGTATGGCATTTAAATAAACATTAATGAATTCATTTAAAAATGAAAAAAAGCTTCACTTTTAATTGATTTTAATTCATTTATTAATGACAATTTTATTTATACACTTATCATTTTTTATTTTTTATTTTAGTTTGTTGTTATTAATGACGACTTGCACATGTTTTTATAATGAATTCTATTTTAGTTCTTGTTTTTATTAAATTCATTTAACATTCACATTATTTTTATATTTTGGATTATTTTATTCTTTTTAAATGTTTATTTTATTATTCTTTTTTTTTTTGTATGCTATTTTCTATTTTCTTGCAAGAAAAGGTCTATATTCATACAGCCATTCAGGGTTGGCTTTAGATTGCGACAAAGAGGAGAATACTTTGACTCAATATTTATACCCAAATCAAATCAGGATGCTTGTATCTCATCCAATCATAATGAATATTCAATATATGTGTCCATTTAAGGTGTCCAACCATGTCCCTTAGATGCTTTTCTTATATATTTTCCTCACTCCAGCCCACCGTGTGTGACGCTGTGTTTTGTTGTGAAAGCGAAACTACTTTGTTTGGCCTTCCAAAAGAGGACTCGACTAGAAATCAGTGGTTAAGTTGTATTTACAACACTGTTCCAGAACAGTTCAACTAGGCCTGGGCGATAAAACGGTATCGGCATTTATCGACGGTACACCTTCTTCGATAACGATATAAAAAATGTTCGATATACTGCACGATATAGGCACGTGCTCTGAGTGACGCAGACAGCACACACAAACACGAACATGAGTGCTGTGCCTGCCTGTTTAATCGCATGCGATATTTAACGCGCATCTTGTCAGAAAGCTGGTTCTGTAATCAGCGGTAAATCTCCATCACCTGTGTGCTTTCACATTGAGCAGCATTAACTACACAGAGCCGTTGTTAACTGACGAGCAGCGCAAAAAATCGCGCGAATATGGACGTGGTTTTGCGCAACTCGTCAGTGAACAACGGCTCTGTGTAGTTAATGCTGCTCAATGTGAAAGCACACAGGTGATGGAGATTTACCGCTGATTACAGAACCGGCTTTCTGACAAGATGCGCATTAAATATCGCATGCGATTTATCGTGCAGCCCTAGATATATCTCTCATGTCTCTTTGTTGAGTATTTGCTGAGTTACAGTTCATTTTAATGACACGTTTCTAAATAAAGATCACGCAGACCAAGGCGGCAGACAGCGCAGCCTGTTTGTTTTCTTTATTTTATAAATGCACAAAGTTTTGTTGTTATTATGTGTGTATACAAATAAAAGTAGACCATTTACAGATTCGATTGATGTATTGCTCAAAACTGATCAAAACTGAAAGTGTAATTTAAGTTCTTTTCGGTGTTATCAGGAGAAGATGCCACAAAACGCGTATCCGCGTTTGTCAACCCCAAAGGGTTAAACCGCATAAACAAATTTTATTATACCAAATACACAAAATAATGTTCTTTTTAGCAACATCATATGACCCCTTTAAGAAAGAAAAAAAAAACATTTTCCCTGAAAGATCGAGTCAGAATAGTTTGCAAGAGTCCCATTTAGTAGTCCCATTTATTCACCTGTTAGCAGCTGCTTTTTCAGGACAAGTAAAAGCTTATAAAAAAAACACAAATTGGGTATTTAGGGCCCTATGATTTCTGTGATTCCATGAATTTTAAGGAATAACAGTTTTTCTTCCATGCTCTCATTTTAACTGCACTTTGTATGATTATTAAAAAAAGAAGGAATTATTACATTTTCATTTGGTTACATTTTGAAAAAAAAAATTTTATTGTTAAAGTTTTGTCTTCATTTAATTACCATCATTTTTAATAATAAACCATTGCACCCTATTATTTTTAAAATCAGTTGATTAGACATGCTTTTTGATTCTTAAAATTCAATTAAACCGTTAGAATCCAGAACCCTTTAAACGGTAAACATGAAATTTGAGAAGAATAAAGCTGAATTTGGTGAAAAATAAAACAGATTTCATAGGGCTCTAAAAATGTCGTTTTTATTGTTTTTTAATAAATTGCTGTTAAATTGTATAAATTTCATGATATAAGTTATTTAGACATGCTTTTTTGATTACTACAATTTAAAAAAGGAAAAAACGGAATCCAGAAAAATGGAAAAGTTAAAAAAACAAACAAAAAAAAAAGGAATCCAGAAAAATTACAATGGAAAAGAACAGAATCCAGAAAAAATTAAAACAGAAAAAAAATTTGAATTTTGATAAAAATAAAACAAAATTTGGGAAAAAATAAAACATTTAATAGAGCCCCAAGTGTTTTTTTCTCTCTCGCATTTTTGTGTTTTTGCATTTATTATGATAGGAAAGTAGCTTGACAGGAAGCAAAGTGAGAGAGAGAGAGAGAGAGAGAGAGAGAGCGAGAGAGAGAGGGGAATGGGTTCGGGAAAGGTCCATGAGCCGGGGCTCGAAATCAGGATGCCCGAAGTGCAACAGCGCTGTACATCTAGTTATTTATGATGTATTTTATGTTATAGAATAAAATGTGAAAATATCTTGAGCTTGTGTTAACCACAGACCTTATTTCAAGCATTTAACCAAAAAGCCATTCATAAAAGCCATTGACTTTGGCATGATGAAACTGGTTGTTTCCAGGCTTTAGGATTTCTGCAGCATTCCTTCAGCACTCTATACCGATTTAAATGAAAAACCAGTACAAAATTTTCAACCAGTTGATTTTTAAATACCATCCATTGATGTCAAGCCTGGTATAGTGTGTCTAGATTCAAACATACATTTAAAATGAAAGCTGTGGCTTTGTTGGTTTCCTGAGATTTCAGTGTGTTTCTCACACAAAGTTACTATATGGATAGAGAAGACATAAATAAAGCTCACCATCCATATTGATTACTTTTTATGATACTTTTATGGTGCTTTTTGAGCTTAACAGTCGTAGTCACTAAACTGTAGTTGAATGGACGAGCGTAAAATGCTTCATTTTGAGTTTCATGGATACAATAACAGCACATGGGTTTGGTCTGACATGAGGGAGAGTAAATAATGACAGAATTTTGATTCTGTTCCTTTGAAGAGCTCACGATGCTGCGGTTCTCGTCTCCGTTCCTCCCTTCCTTCAAGGCTTCCCACGCTTCTGTCTTCGATTTTCCATTTCTTTGTGCGGATTGTGAGGAATAGAGTTTGTTTGGATATTGAATATTTGTTGGCGAGTGCGATCTGTCGTGTCTGTGGTTTCCTGAGGCAGCGCTGCTGTCATTGGCCTCCAGACTGAGCTGTCATTGTGAGGCTTGATGGGCAATGGGTGACTGCAGTCGCTGTGGGAACTCTGTCCTTGGGATACACTGGGAGCATGTGAGCTCAGCAGACCTCCGGCTTTGCTTTGGTGCCACAGTGAGGTTTCTAGCCAATGGGATCGAGGCAGCCCTGAGCGTGCTATAAATAGCCTGACGGGCTGCGGGGCAGTGTCAGAGCTAGTCTCACTGCTAAATGGACAAAGTGTATTGCTGGGGTTTGATGGATGCCACGCTCTTGCCGTGACACCTTGCTGATGATAGGGAGAGGAGAAGCGATTGGGTTTTTCTGCAGTTTCTCAATTTAGCTGCAAACTGCAGAGATATGGTGAAAGAGATGTGCAGTCAAAAGATTTATTTGTCAAACTAGGGGTGTGCGATATTGACAAAAAATTATATCTAGATATTTTATGGGATTTTATCGATAATGATAATTAGACAATATTTTGCTGAGTGTGTTATTGTGCTGGTACCTTAAGGACTGCCGAAGACAGCTGACTCCTAATGTTTTTAATATTCTTCATATTCTGTGTGGTGGTCAGTTCATACTGATAGAAATGAATCTTTTCCAATAAGTTTAAACTGATTTTTGCATTTTATGGGCATTTTTACCTTTATAAAGCCATTTTTCCTAAAAGTGTCCATTATCTTTTGAGTCAAATTCTTACATTTAATCAGGGAATTAGAATAATAAGACATTTGGGCTGTTACCAAGCAAATTAGATGTATTTACACACATGTATTTTGTTTAATGCAAGACATGAATGCATTTAACCTGCAATTACAATTACGATATTATCGCAGATGATATATATCGCACACCCCTATGTCAAACACATTTTCATTATTTTGTCATTGTTGTTGGATAGGCTGTTTGCTGGTTGTCTTATGAAAGCATTAACACATGAAAATTCTTGTTACATATGTAGATTTAATTGCTTCATCTGTTTTTATATTTTATTCTGATTATCAAGTTATCTGTCAATTATATTTATATTTATGTATTTATATATTAGCTGCTTATTTCTTTGAATGAATCAAACAGTAGATAGATATACAGGTGCATCTCAATAAATTAGAATGTCGTGGAAAAGTTCACTTATTTCAGTAATTCAACTCAAATTGTGAAACTCGTGTATTAAATAAATTCAATGCACACAGACTGAAGTAGTTT
>NW_015544168.1:109667-114137 GCF_001515605.1 Sinocyclocheilus anshuiensis
AATCTATGGGGTATTGTCAAGAGGAAAATGAGAAACAAGAGACCAAAAAATGCAGATGAGCTGAAGGCCACTGTCAAAGAAACCTGGGCTTCCATACCACCTCAGCAGTGCCACAAACTGATCACCTCCATGCCACGCCGAATTGAGGCAGTAATTAAAGCAAAAGGAGCCCCTACCAAGTATTGAGTTACATGTACAGTAAATGAACATACTTTCCAGAAGGCCAACAATTCACTAAAAATGTTTTTTTATTGGTCTTATGAAGTATTCTAATTTGTTGAGATTTGTTGGGTTTTTGTTAAATGTGAGCCAAAATCATCACAATTAAAAGAACCAAAGTCTTAAACTACTTCAGTCTGTATGCATTGAATTTATTTAATACACGAGTTTCACAATTTGAGTTGAATTACTGAAATAAATTAACTTTTCCACAACATTCTAATTTATTGAGATGCACCTGTATCTATACATAAGATATATCTATAATACTATAATTTGATGTATTTATTTCTTTATATCTGTGTGTTATATTTATTTGTAAAATGTATTAAATAGTTATTTGAAGTAAATCTTGGCAAAATATATATATTATATAAATTCTTGTACAATATGTAAATTCAATGGCATATTCAATTGAGATTACATAGTTCCAAAGTAATCTCTCAAATTAGTTTTTTTATTTTTATTTATTTTTTTCATTTATTTGCTGATAATTTCTTTGAATTAACTTTGTATTAACCAAGTATGTATTGTAGACACACACACAATAACATTGCATTTTTGACTTCTTTATATCTTGATTTCAATTTATTTATATAAATAAACAAAAGAAATAATTATTATATTATAATTATATATATATATATATATATATATAGTTACAGCACCCTCACTAATTTAAGAAGCACCATCAGTGATTTGATTCTGGAGCCGGGCCTGACTGGATGAAAACAAGGCAGAAACAACCTTAATGAACAAACTATGTAAAATGTGTTTCATGTTTATGTAAATATGCAAAATACCGTGAATTGCTCACCTCTCCTCAGACGACTCGACGATCGTTCTGTACAAAAGCTCTTTGACTCGCTCCCTCATCAGACAATGACTTAACCTGCAGCGTTTGTTCACGGTTCCTCCAGGAAGTAATTTCAGACAGACTTCTGAGACAACATAACGGTTTCTCGCTAACTTTTAATGCATTTAAATAGTCATTATTATAATGAATAACATTTACTAATAGATTTTTTTATAATTAAAATAAAATAAATTTAAATAACATTTAATTTAATGGTTTGTATTATATAATTCATAAAATGTACTTTTCAGTTTATGTATTAGCAATACATCACATAAAATGTAGTGTACACTATTGTCGCAATGCATTGACCAAACACCACTTTTCCGTTAAGAGGCAATATTGATTTCCAGGGGCATTTTTTACCTTTGTATTTACACAGACTGTTTAATGCTGCTCAGGTGTATTTATTTGCAAAAAAAAAAAAAAAAATAGCATAATGCAATTAGCTTATAAATGAAAGAAACAGGAACTCATTCGAGGGTGAATCTGCAGTATCATGACAAAATTGTTGATTACTGCTCTTGATTTTGTAATAATGATTATTAACGATGATTAATAGAAAGTATTTTTGTGAGGAAAAATCATGTCATCCTTGAGATCGGTTTGGGCCATCGCTAATTTCTGGTCTTAAACAACCCAGATGTGATGTGAAATGGTGGTTAGACCTGTGCATATTGATGAGGTGAGGTAGATGTCATGGTTTGAAAAGCTCCGGTTAGAAATGTCAGAGCTTTGCCTGAGGAAGAGTCTGTGGTTCGGTAGACGTGCACTCCGCTTTAGCGTCATCATGTCCTCCAGCCCCGCTCTGCCAAGTGACAGACGCCCATGACTCATCGCTGCTGATCTCCCAGAATCTGCAGAAAGAGACGTGAAACGTGAGAGGAGAGACTTATAGAACCAAAAAGAGGAGTACTGAGACTTAAGTAACTGCTTACTTACAGACCAGCTGTGAGCTTTATTAGACCCTGTGCCAGTGTTAATGTGATTTAACTGACCAGAATCACCGAGATCCACTCAACATCCAAGCATCAGATGTGTATACGGCTCTGATATTACCCATCATCACAAGCCAGTAATGGATGGGACTGCTGCTGAGCTGGATAACTGCAGAAGTGGAAATGCAGTTAAAGGGAAATGTTAGATGAAATGGCTGCATTTACAGAGCACAGTGTGAGAGAGATTACCAGCGTCTTTAAACGCTCATTTTAGTCAGGGAGCTGTTGAGGTAATTGCTTATGTCAGTTTCATCTGGAAAAAAAGTGGAATGTTGCTTTTATGCTACACAACAAGACATCAGTAAGCACATTCAGAAACTTTGTTCTTGTATGATGTCTGTATTTCCAACAATTGCATCTAGGGCTGCATGATAAATCGAAATGGAATCGAAATAGCAATTCAACAGAAGCTGCGATTGTCATGCGTATCTTTCAGTGAAGCACGGTTCTGTGATCAGCAGTAAATCTCCATCCAAAGGCCAGAGGTCGCTCTCGTATAATTTTTTCAGTATTACATGACATTGTGGGTGTATATTAGCACAATTTGTTGTTGTTTTGTGGCGTCTGGCAGAGCTTTAGGACCCAGAACAAGTGGTGAAGTGTGATGTCAGACATAACAAACAGATATTCTAAACCACTCCTATCCAACCGTGAATCTGCTATGAGCAAGAGGTGGAGAGGAGGTGCACCACAATTTTGACAATATATGGTTTATCTGAGTTATTATTATTATAATTTTAATTAAAATAAAGTATATTTATAATACAATGCCTTTATCACTGCTTGGAATACTATGAAATATGTTGCGTGCCTTATTCTCAGTGGTGGAGGTAACGAATTACAACTACTCACGTTACTGTAATTAAGTAGTTTTTTCAGGTACTTGTACTTTTTTGAGTATATTTTTAAAGCTGTACTTTTACTTGTACTTAAATACAAATTAAGCAAAATAATCTACTTCGTTACTTTTAAATCATAGTTCGTTACTGAGTACGCCCACAATTTGAATTGATATTCAAACCTTTGACGGCACTAAAGTAGCCAATAAAGATATCTGACCGTAAACGGACCAATAAAACCCCTGATATCTGAACCTCTCTTTCCTCTCCGACAGCGAGTTTGACACACATCCGCCTCCTGTAAGTTACATTTACAGGAGGCGGAGTCTGAATATCCACGCGGGATTGCAGGTATTCCACATAACTTTAATCATTCCCGCGCAGATGTGGCTGAGCGCTTTATTGTAACATGAGAACAGTCATGTAATCGCAGAAAACTGAACGCGAGCTCTCAAATAGGCCTAACTAATACAAATGAACTGCCTGTCCTCTCACTCCGAAATTGCTTGTGCGCACTCAGACTGTGCAATCGCGATCTCTCCGTGCTTTTAAAGTAGAAATTATTTATCTTTGCTCCTGGATTAAACTTTGTCAAAAGTTATCAACCATTCAGAATAGATCCACGCCTGACCGATGAAAATCCTACTGGAAATTTTATTGGCTGTAAGTGAAATGCACCACAAAGTCTTTCAACAATCAAAGATGGAACTTTAATTTCTTTACAATGTAAGTTTATGCTAGAAATGTTTTGGAATGGGATATTTGTCTTTTGATTTGATTTGTACATATAAATATCCTAGTCTGCCTAACTGCATCACTACATTGTACAGACATTAGGGTCAAAGCTATCTGATATTCCATTTATCTAAATAAATAGGCCTAACATATATGGCTCTTAAATCACTGCTTATAAAAAATCAGTCTTGTCATGTTTCGGATACCTCAACAGAATTGAGGTCATTTGTTTTATAATTTTATTACTGAATATGTACTTGTCTTTTTTTGAAATTCAATTCAGTTTGAAATCAAATTTGAAATCAAGCTTCCTTGTGCTGTAAGCTTTTGCAACAAAGTTACCCTATTTTAAAGACACAAATACACAGAATGAGTAAATGTTTAAGATTGAGATTTTTGTTATGGTAATTGATCAATTTTTATATGTATGTA
This sequence comes from Sinocyclocheilus anshuiensis, assembly GCF_001515605.1. Taxonomy (NCBI): domain Eukaryota; kingdom Metazoa; phylum Chordata; class Actinopteri; order Cypriniformes; family Cyprinidae; genus Sinocyclocheilus; species Sinocyclocheilus anshuiensis. The sequence continues at coordinate 113,747 of NW_015544168.1, forward strand.
AATAAAAGCCTATATTAAAATCTGTTCATATAAAGCGAATGTGTCTTTTTAGAAGACTTGGATTAAACCAATTTCAAAGCTTGAAATAATGATTGCCTTGAAAAAATGGATGTACAATTTTTTTTTTTAAATATTAAAATTATATTATTATACTGCCAATATATGGCAGTATACAGTATGTGTTAGTTTTGCCAATTTTATTGAAAATGATTAGTCGGCATGAAATAAAAATGACCCTACTTACTTTTTAGTGCACATTACTAGTCTTGTGGTAAACAATTGAACCATTCAAGTCAACACACTGGAAAAAAAATTGTCTGCCGTCATAATCTTTAATCAAAAACTGAAAATTGGCTTCCACTCTGGAATGGCGTTCTCGCTCTGACGTCAG
>NW_015544168.1:114165-119527 GCF_001515605.1 Sinocyclocheilus anshuiensis
ACATACATACAGAGAATTGAAATTGCGTTACTCTCAGACCCTTGGTGCATACAGATAACACTAACAGTAGAACATAAAATACAGATAGATACAGATTAAATATTAAAAATAAAAAAAACTATACAAATAAAATAAAAAAATTAAAAGTGTAAAGAATAAATGCATATACACTACTGTTCAAAGAAAGAAGTCTGTTATGCTCACCAATGATTAAAAATACAGTATAAACAGTACTGTTGCAAAATATTATTACAGTTTAAAATAGCTGCTTTTTTTATTGTAATACATTTTAAAATGCAGTTCATTCCTGTGATGCAAAGCTGAATTTTCAGCATCATTACTCCAGTCTTCAGTGTCACATGATCCTTCAGAAATCATTCCAGTATGGTCTGATTTGCTGCTCAAGAAACATTTGTAATTATCAGTGTGGAAAACAGTTATTTTAGTTGTGCCTAATATGTTTGTAGACATGCATTATATTTTTCAAGATTTTTTGATAGCTCAGAAATCTTTTGTATATGATTGTATATTATTTATAAATGGCTTTACTGTCACTTTTAATGCATTTTAATACATCCTTGCTGAAAGTTTAAGTTTCTTTCCAATTAATTATTTATTTTTCATTTACTTTACACTTTTTAATTATATTTTATGTATATATTTTAAATAACATGCACAAGAATCTAACACAGTAAGAACAGGATAATGTAAATAAAAGAAAGTAAATAAGTAAAAAAAAAAGACAGTTGAAATTAAGGTCCACTGTATTAGCTTGAATAATGTTTATGTGTGTGTTTAGCATCAGCAGGACCTCCTGGCCCTGAAACATCAGCAGGAGCTCCTGGAACACCAGCGGAAGTTGGAGCGCCATCGTCAGGAACAGGAGCTGGAGAAACAGCAGCGGGAACAGAAGCTCCAATTACTCAAAAACAAAGAACGCGGCCAAGAGAGTGAGTGAAAACCGAATTACCTGACTGAAACACATGAAGGTCTTTGATTTATTAGGCTAATCAGCACTGTGGCATGAACGTCTCTCTTGGTGTTATAATCACTTTTCATAACCAAAATTAAAAACTTTCAGCCTGAACTAGTCAAAAAGCGCAAATTGTTGTCATGGACTAGAGGCTAGACAATGTATTGCACCGCTCATGTAGATGATATGAGTTTGAGTCTGGCTCACATCACTCCCTTCTAACCACCTGTTTTCCTTCTAAATTTGGTTGTCAGTTCACCTTTTAGTGTTTAATCCTGTTCTGTACACACACAGTTCAGTAATTTACGGGAGTGACAACTGCATTCTATAACTGAATTGACTCCAGAAAAATTCTGAAAAAAACATGAAATAAGAACAAGCCCATAATAAACTCAAATCCAAATGCATTATCTTGAAAATAAGCTGCTGCGCCTGCCTAATTTATTAACTCCATAAACTGGTTCGTTTTATGAGCTAAGCCCAAACAGCAAGCCAAAAGATGCTTAATTTGCATTGCTTATAATAAGTGGACATGGCAACCCTTTCAAGACTGTGCTCTGCAAAGTAGCCTTCCAAACATAAACAAAACATGATAGCTGTGTCGACACTGACCATAACGAGGTCTTTGCTCGCAGTAATATTAATTAGTTTTTTTTTTTTTTTTTTGCCAAAACCAGTAGTCTGATAGCTTATAAGATTATTAAGTTTGTAGCACACGATTTAATATTTGGTGTTTCAGGCATGAGCAAGATTAACAGTGACGCATGCACTAGTTGTGTATATTTTCTCAGAAAGTGTATACTTATCTGAGATGTTCCTGGCATTGCAGTACAGCCAGTCTATTTTTATCCGTCACTGTTGTCGTTTGCACTGCGGTCACCTGTTGCCTGCGAGGAGCGTGTGTTGTCTGGCGGCGCAGATGTGTACGTACACCAGCGACAGCCTCTGGGGACATGTTTACAGACGATAGGAAAGGTGGTAATTGAAGGAAAAGCTGTGAGAATTCATCCATCTGATGTGTTTCTTTCAGAGAGGGAATAATAGTGAGAAAAAAGACATCTTTGTTTAACCGTCACAGTCTCAGTGGAATTGGAATATAGAGTTTGCTCTCTGGTTAAGACCAGATAAAGGGATCTGAAGAGATATCTGAACCTAGTCGGGCTGCAGTGGAAGAGCTGTTTATCGACACCAGAAAACAAGTGTCAGCCTTTGTATTCGTGATCAATTGGGCACTGTTCGATCTTCTCTGTCTCAGACTATTAAGAGTTTTTTAAGACCATTTAGAAGACAAAATTACAGCACTGCAAATTACAGGGTTTAGAAATGGCGAAGAATTTGACAGTCACAATGCATAAAACCCCTTCCCAAGGCTTATAGAGAAATCTAGCGGTATAACAGCTAGAGGCTGAGAGAATGCCATTAATGTCCCGCTGCTTGGATGTTTGTGATTTCCCTGAACTGTGGGCTCTGATCGACAGGTGCTGTGGCGAGCACTGAGGTGAAGATGAGGTTACAGGAGTTCGTCCTCAACAAGAAGAAAGCTCTGGCCCAGAGGAGCCTCAACCACTGCCTGCCCAACGACCCGCGCTACTGGTACGGGTGAGTATCGCAGCCTGCTCGATGCTGATGTTTCAGAAAGGACATCTTACAGGTCCTGTTTACATCTGGCTTTGACAAAGCGGTCAACTGAGACAGAATTGCATGCAGTTTACACTTAGTATTAACATGCGACTTTATGCTTTTGTGAAGTTAATAAATATATGGTATATTTCTATGTATGTCTATAATAAACATCATTATAAAATAATATATAAATAATACAATAAACATTTCAAATGAATGAAAAGCCAAATGGAAATTAGAGAAATGAATGTAATAAGGTATATAATTTATAATTAATTAATTTAATTTAATAATTTATGCATTTAGCAGACGCTAAAGCGACTTACAGTGCATTCAGACTAGTGTTGTCACGGTACCAAAATTTCAGTATTCGGTACCAATACCAGTGAAAATCCACGGTTCTCGGTGCCCATGACCTTTTGTGCTACTAACGCAATGTTCTACCACTGAGCCACAGGAACACTATAGTGTAGTTTATTTTATAGCTAGTTTTTTTTAAAGTTTTTGTGTTGTTTTGGTTTGGTTTTGCATATTTGTGACAAATAGTGTGGGTCAGCTGCACCGATCACAAAAAATCTAATTATTTTGTTCTTTTTAATTAATTTATTTGTTTATTTTTATTTTTTTTTTTATGGGCTTTGATTTTATTTTATGTTATTATTTTTTATTTTCTCCAAATGATGAGCACGGTGGCTATGTTTACATGCACCATTTTTGGTTCAATCGGACTGAATTCATTCCGATTGATAAATCTGAATGTAGTGTTTACATGAACGCTAAATAAAGTGATCGGGTTGATGTGCAAAGCTTCAAATGTCACAAGCTTCAAATCGGAATTGATTTTTTTTTTTACATGCGCACACTGCACAAATATAGAGTTTCTCACTGTTTGCACGTAATAACCACTCTCCTACACGGTTTCTCTATTTGTTTTTAACAGCAGAATTAATATTTATCCATTTATGGATAAATATACATATAAACCGCTGTGCTGTGCTGCTCCTATTTATCACGCAGTAAAAATGCCCCTCCCCGCGCCCAAAACAGGTTGCCTGTGGATGAGAATCCAAAACAAGGACTGGTGGGAGGTTGTCCTGCTCCACTTCACAGTTGGCAGGACATGCATTTATACAACACTTTGTTCAAAAGGAAAAACCGCGTCATACGTCATTACGCTATTTCTGCATCATTGCACATGCGCAGTCCTTTCAGTTTCGGAGTTCAATCCGACTGAGTGTTTACATGCACTCTCAATCGTATTAGAAAAGGAATAAACCACCCGCTTCAATCCGATCGAAATTTCATTCCAATCGAGCTCAATCGGATCGATTAAGGTGTTTACATGAAGGCTTTTCAGTCCGATTGAGCCGTCAATCCGATTACAAATGGATTATTTGGTTGCATGTAAACGTAGCCACTGATTCATTGACAAGTGAGTATTTGGTGTTCACTGCTATCTTAGATGCTTCAGGACAGATTAGCATTTACACTATGAATACAGTGTCGACACAAGTTTTTTAACTACCTCTGAATGTGGTTTGAGTGATCGAATACTGAGGTGGTTTGGACCTGTTTACACCTGTATTTAGCACTGTGATAAGATTACCTAAGATAGATCTTAATAGCAGATCAAAACGGAGCTAAAGAAACACATGCTACACAAAATCGATGCCAAACTTCAGAGTGTAGTTTAGTTCTTCAGCAGAATGCCAAAGTAAAACCATATTACGTAAGTTTCTACTTTGATCGATTGACCGTTTTGTTTCTCCCTTCACCACACAAAAGATGTAGCTAGCTGTCACCTCTGGGTTCTTGAAATATTTGAACAAGTTTTGATTGGGCAACTTGTCATGTGTGAAAGATAGCCTTGTGTGAGGGTGTGGATGTGAATAGGGTAGTGTTTGTGTGAAAAACTCACACTCCATCAAGCCCACCTTTCACAATCCTCATCTTTGAGGCTCAGAAAATGGAAAGAGAGCATTCCTTTTGAAAGAAATGTTACAGGCTTTTGCATTTACATACTTACAATACACAAACTACTGTTCAAAAGTTTGGAGCCAATAATATTTTTTAAATGTTTTGATAGTTTTTATTGCTCACCAAGGCTGTATTTATTTGATCTAAAATACAATAAAAACATTAGTAGTAGTAGTAGTAGTAGTAGAATCTTATCTGCTTTATATTTGAATGCATAAAATGAAATTTATGATGACAAAGCTGAATTTATTGAATTTGTAAATATTTTTTGTATATATTAGTTAAATATATATTGTTTAATATATATTATTTTCTAGTTTACTACTTTATATTATATTTATTTGTAATATATATTTGTTTAATAGTACTTTAAATCTAATAATAATATATATTCATATTATATACATTCTTGTTACATATGTAAATTCAATGGCTTTATCTACAACTACCTGCAACTACCAATGTTTCTGATAATCAAGTGATGTCTTAAAATCATTTGCTATTTATTTATCTGCTGATTGTTTCTTTGAATTAGTTTAGAAAAAAAACATTCATTTTTGTAGGGCTGTCAAATCGATTAATCACAATTAATCGCATCCAAAATAAAAGTTTGTTTACATAATATATAAAGAAATAAAAAAATTAGGGCTGTCAAATCGATTAATAGCATACAAAATAAGTGTGTTTACATAATGTGTGTGTATTTATTTGTATATATAAATAAACACACATACATGTATATATTTAAGAAATATTTACATGTATGTGTGTGTATTTATGTACACATAT
>NW_015544168.1:119569-121461 GCF_001515605.1 Sinocyclocheilus anshuiensis
TTTTTTTTTTTGCAGATTCTTTGATTGAGAAAGTTCAAATAGCAGCATTTATTTGAAATAGTAAAGATTTTACATTGTTACAAAACATTTCTGTCACTTTTGTTCAATTTAATGCATCCTTGCAGAATAAAATTAATTTCTTTAAAAAAAAAACTTACTGACCTCAAAACTTTGAATGGCAGTGTATGTTTCAGCCAGTTGCTTCCTCATTTCTGAAATACTGATTACAACATTTGCACTAGGGTTTGACTGAAAGTGAGTCATTTCTGTAGCTTTCGTGTGCTATTAAAACAGATCACTGGAGCTCCTGGCCTGTTTGATATGGGCTGACGGTGAGCCAGATTAAATTCTTGGGTCTGCGGGGAAGCCAGCTGACCTCAGATGCCCCGCTGCAGTTGTTTTTCCTGTTTAGAAGGAGCAAATCCCTTTATTTTTGCAGAGATTTGATGGGCTAGAGCTGATATTTTGGAGTCTGAAAGTGTGTCATACTCAAGCATGTTTATTTGTAAACAGAATGATGCCCCGCCCCCCTCTCTTAGACCGCACTGAGGCATTATGGGTGATCTTAGTTTGCACACCCATTAGTTGGCAGAAAGCGTCCCGCTGCTGGGAATGGAGAGCAGCTGTGTGTGGAAATGTCTAGAAATGCACATATTTGAGTACCTATGTGTGTGTTTGTCAGAATTGTTATGAAAAAAAATGGGTTGGTTTGTTTCGGTTGTGAAACGTGACCCGAACAAGTTATTGGCAATTTTTGTGAGGTGTACCTAGGTATCATTGTCTAGATTTCCTTGATGGCATTGGAGAATCCTGTGATTTTTTTTCTCTTGGAACATTCTGGAAAGTTTTCTGCTTTTGAGGAAAAACGTCCAAGAGGTTTTAGGAGGTTTAGGTAAAGACATTCTCTCTGACATCTGCTGTGTGTTAAGAAGGGCTCCAGTGTCTGTAGGCTGGCACAGGTCCTGTGCCCCTGCTTCAGCATCACTGTCTTCACTATCTGGGCTCCAGGCAGTGTGTGTTAAAGAAGTTGTCCCCCTCCCTCCCTCTCTCCCTGCTGCAGGAGAGCACTCAAGGGCAATTCCTATGCAGACTCACTTTGGGCTGGTTTAGGTAGCGTAAGGCCACTGTGCTCATTAATCACCCTGGAAATGGGCCTGTCAGGGACCTGCAGTACAACCTGCCCTGGACCTTTAACACACACAGATAGGGATGGGTATCGTTAAGGTTTTAACGGTATTGCTACTCTTACCGATACTGCTTATCGATTCGGTACTTTAACGGTATTCTTATCGGTACTTTTTGTTACATATATACAGTAAGAACATGAACAAAGAAACAAAGTAAAACAACCTGGCAAATACAATAAAACAAATTAAATGAAATAAACAGTGCTTTCATTTTTCCATGAGGGTCTACTAACATTACTGTTCAGGTAAGTAATAGCCTATGAAAGAAATCTAATAGTAATCAAATGTAAATGAACACTGCATAGTTTTCACTGTATGTATTGATAGATTAATGCTTATTAAAGCTATAACGTTATTCAGATTAAGAGCTGTGAGTGATTTTCTCTTTGCATTTTCTTGTTTGATTAACATTGATGGCCCAAGCGCCAGTCTGTCAGTTTAAGACAATATATTGACACACATCGGATTTTCCTCCAACTGTTCTCCCCGGCCAGTTTGACATATTTTGTGTGTATTTGATCGTTTGGACACGCACCCGAAGCTCAAAGTGTCATTTGTTTGTCCGTTTTGGAGTGCGCTGCGCACACACATTTCAGCCTGGGGAACAGCGTCTCTTGTGCGGATTGTGCTTTCAATGTTTTATCATCAAACATGTCCCGCAATTTAGCAACAGTAAAGACGGCATCTTACAACAATCACCGATTG
>NW_015544168.1:121534-122094 GCF_001515605.1 Sinocyclocheilus anshuiensis
AAAATAAATAAAACAGTAAACAGCCAAAGGATGTAACTTAGAATGGGAGATGGATTGGTTTGTGAAAGGGAAGAGAAAAGCCATAGATGAAGTCGCACAGACCCAGGCAGGTGCTGGTAATTTGAAAGCTAAATGCAGAAAATATGACGAGGCATATCTTGCTCTCGGCTTCCCTCACTGTGTCTATACTGGACGCCGTGCCGCAACAGCTCTACACTGGACGCGACAAAGTGACCGTTGCAAATCATTTTAACTTTGTGTCAGTACGTCATAAATAGAACACAGCATCAGTTTAATGTTGGGTTTTGTCGTGTCGCGTGTACACAGCGTCACTGATTATAATGGTTCTACTGTATTTTGCCGCTCGCGTCCGGTGTAGACACGGTGTTTAATGTCGTTGGTGAGGAGGAAAGCCTGTGTGTGTCCTATGCCTTAGTGGACAGTATGAAACCCACAAAAAATATATATTTTTTATAGGTTTAAAGGGGGGGCGCGACCAAAAAAGTTTGAGAACCACTGGTCTAAAGTTAACAGACAGTGTTTAAAAAGTGCAGTGCACA
>NW_015544168.1:122691-126953 GCF_001515605.1 Sinocyclocheilus anshuiensis
TCGCACGTATCGCATTGTCACGTGCCTTGTAAAAATTCATAAAAATGTGACTGAGCAACTGACGAGTAACACTGGTTCAGCGCAGATTTTCCTCGCACTTTGGACTTTGAACCCTGGTTAACAAGCAGATCCACCGCGAGCTCGTGCAGCGCTGTCAGAATACATGCAATGCGCGCATGTATTAGAAAACATAACGTTCTGCAGTTTATTTACTAATTGTTTAAAGCCGTTTCGCAATTTCAATCAACATACAGTAACCAGCAACAATCACCCCTTCCTCTTCTCATCGTAGACATGCGCTGCAGCACTAAACAGTCTCTCACTGTCGGTGCTTGTAATGATTTTTGCGTCTTTCTCGGACAGTTTTAAATGCTTTCACACTGCTGACATGTTTGTTGCAGCTGACATGTTTGTTGCATTATAAAGAGTGCGCACCTCTCACTTTACACTGGTTGCTATTTGGTAGCGTCACGCCGGTACAATTTATTCAGTCTTTTCGCTTATTCGCTTTTTCTTTTTTGCTATTTTCGGCCGAATAATTTCGGTTGCCGAACATTCGGTGCATCCCTAGACTTAAAGTTTGGGTTTTAGGGAGGAACTAATGCGCACAGCTGTGAAGGGAAAGAAGTTGCGCTATTAGAAACGCGGCTATAATCCTTAGAAGCCAAAATCGAAATAAAATATAAAATTAGCTTAATATCACAGCCAGAGGCCTAAAGTGTAAGCAGATGTTTGAATGTTTGGTTCTCTCCTCTATCATAATTAAACAGGGCTTTCATGTTGTGCGTGCTGTAGCTCCTCCACGTGGGCGCGATCTCGCTTCTGAATTGCGAATAGCAAAAATGCATCATAGACAAATGTTTGAATATTATTGCATATAAAAACAGCTGCCGACTCTGGTGAGATGAAAATTTGCAAGATAATGTATATATAGCAATAATAAATGTATGTGTGTTTTCTTAATTCCTCCAGTACCGACAGAAGAACTGTTAACGTCAGAGTTTATCGATACTCCGGTCTTTCATAATTTAGCCCCGGGACCGATTTAATACCGGGTATCGGTACCCATCCCTATCAATTAAAATCAATCAAAAATCAGTTAACTTCTAATTTAGCTGTTGACAAGTTACCAGTCATCATCTACCCACATCTGAGTGTTAATATTGGACTCTGATTACACTGTTGCAATGCACAGTTTGGTTTGATGTGATCTATATTCCCACAGTTCATTGTTTTCATTATCCATGAGTGGCACAACCTCTTTGACGTCCTTTCACGGTTATATTTCCCATGCGAGCTGTTAACCTGGGAAAGCAGCAGGAGGATACAGGCAGTGGAACTTTAGGAAAGAGGATCTAATGGTCTGAACTTCAAGCTGTGAAATGTTCTTTGTTTAGTTCTGATGATTGAGTTTGCGGTAAGGCTCGTTTGCGAGGCGATTCCAGTCATCCCGCTGTAGATAAACCTCAGTTTGCTCTGGCTGGCAGAGCACATTCCTGCAGAGGGGGTACGGAGAGGGAGGGTGGCCCAGGCCTTAACCAGAACTGTTTGACGCTCGCTTTCCCTCTCAGGACAGGCCCTAGTCTGTTTTCACACGTCTCACCTAACCGTCGGACATCTGGAACCTTGGCTGTTGGCAGCTGCAGGAAGTGTGATGTTGTTTTAGGGCAGTGAAGTCTGCTAGATGTCCAGTGCCATGAATGCTGCACAGACGGTTGCTCTTCTGTATATATGTCATGATTTTCTAATAGTGGTGACCAGTGTTTTGGGGGGTAATACGTTACAAGTTGCGTTATTGAATTGCTGTTCCCGATGAGTAAAGTGACTTGTGTAGATATTTTGTTCAAATAAGTACTGCATGTTACATAATCAGATATTTTTTTTCAGTCAAATATTTAATCTAATATCAGTTACTGAAGTATCGTGTTACTGTATGTAATCAGATTTTTTTTAAATAATCAGATTTTCATGCAACAAGTGATACGTTGCTTAATGAATTTACACAATACTGGTTACTCTTTCAAATAAATAATGTATTATGTAATCAGGTTTTTCATGTAATGAGATTTTTTTCATGCAACAATACGTTGTTCATTAAATGAGCTCAATATCAGTAACTTTGTTAAATTACATTTAGTGTAAACAGATTTTTTCACATAATCACATTTTTTACGCAGCAATACATTGAATGTTATTGTAATGTACACAATATCAGTTATGGTTTTTAAAAGTAACGTTATGTAATCAGATTTTTCACAAAATCTTTTTTTTTTCATGCAGCAAGTAATGATACTACTTAAATGTATGTAATACAAGTTACTTTTTTCAAATAAGAAACATTTTATGTAATCACATTTTTTTTAAATAATTTGATTTTCAAGTAATTAGTGATATGTTACTTGTTAAATTTCCACAGTATCAGTTTTTTTTTTCAAATAATTATCCAGAATTCTTCACGTTAATTAGATTTTTTTTTACATCAGATTTTCACTCAAAACGTAATACATTGCTAATTAAATTTACACAATATCAGTTTTTAAATTTCTTTTCAAAAAACATTTTATGTAATTTTTTCACAATCAGATTTTTTTCACACAACAGGTGATACTTTGTTCTTTAAATTTACACTCTGTCAGTAACTTTTTCAAATGATAAATGTATTATGTAATCAATTTTTTTTAAATAATCAGATTATCATGTAACGAGTAATACTTTGCTCATTAAATTTACACAATCTCAATTACTTTTTTTTGTTAAAAAGTAATATGTAATCAGATTTTTTTCACATAATTAGTATTTAAAACAGGTTTTTTGTGCACACACTTTTTTAAAATGAGTAACATTTTATTTAGTCTGATTTATTTCATGTAATCATTTTTTTTTCACATAAAATAATATATTGCTGTTTAAATTGACGTAATATAAGGTACAGCACATTTTTAAATAAGTAACAAATATGTAACTTTCTTTTTACATTTAATACATAAAAAAGCATATTTATTGTTAAATTTACCTACACACAGAAAAATAAGGGGCCAGAATTGTACCTTTTGGGATACAACAGCTTGTCCCTGGAGCAGTACCCTTAAAAGGACATATTTGTAAATTGTTTACCCCTAATAGGTACATATTAGTACCTTAAGTGTACGTATTACTACTCTAAGTTACTAATATGTACCTATTAGGGGTAAACAATTTACAAATATGTCCTTTTAAGGGTACTGCTCCAGGGACAAGCTGTTGTATCCCAAAAGGTACAATTTTAAACCCCTTTTTTTGTGTAGTTATTTTAAATTTTAATGTATGTTAAATTTTAGTAGACGAAAATAACACTTTGCATCACTTTGCTATGAACATTGCCTTTTTTTTGTGGCAGTTGCTTGTTGCCATTGCATGTGACAAGTTTTCTGATGATTTTGATGAAGTTTCTGATGAAGTTTTCTGTTGATTTTGCAAGAAAAAAAAAAAAAGCTTTTTGTCAGAAATGTAACGTTCAGATTTGTGATGCTTTGCTTTGTTTCTTGTGAATGTCATATGTGAAAAAAAATTGTGAGGATAGAAAAAGTAGCGGAAAGCTAACATGACATGTTACTTTCAATAAAAAGTAACAATGCAACTTAATTATTTACTTTTTATAATAAGTAATGCAATATTGTAGCATGCTACAAGTAACATTCTCCAGCAGTGGTGTTGTCACTTTCCATGCTAAGTGTGAATGTATCGTGTAAGTGTGTGACTCAGCGAGAGCTCTTTTGTTTCATTCATTCGTTTCTCCTGCAGTGCTGCGAGGCTGTGCTCTTCTGAACGTGTTCGAGCAGGCGGTAGGGTCACAGAGCTGACATTTTGCGCAGAGCGGGCTTGCAGCAACCGTGACTCTTTTGCTGTGACTCATTCTTGCCATGTCATGTCATTCATGTCATGCACAAAGTGTTTGTTCTAAGAAAATCTGGCTCAAAATTCATCGCAAACAATTATTTTCTGTTGACAGCCCTGGGGCAGTGAGGAAATGACTGTTATGTCTGTTATGCCTCACTTGCAAACACAAGTTGCTCTAATTTGATCAGAAATAGGTAGGGTTACCTTTTTTCGGTACTTTACTCTGTGTAATTACAAAAACATTTATACGCGATTCGAAATTAAGTGGCAATGGCTACTTTTGATTTATTCGTCCAAAATTGACAAATTCCATGGCATTCCGCACTATAGAGTAAATTACGTTTTTATGAATGGACTCCACGATCCCGTCCGCGTTTTCGCAGGAA
>NW_015544168.1:127476-129309 GCF_001515605.1 Sinocyclocheilus anshuiensis
ATGTTTATTAAAAAAAGCTTGCAGATGGATCTGCACATCTCTAGTCCCTGTCGCCCTGTAACACCATCATATAGTGAGATGCAGAGGCCGAAAATCACCGCGAGCGTCACGCATGCTTCAGTATTTGTGTAGTAAACAAAACCGCGTTTCCGCCATTCATACATACAGAGGCAAGCAGAACATGCAGGATTCATATTTAAACCGTCTTTTTGCATTTTAATATTCACAGACACTTGTTCATAACGCGATTCGAAATTAAGTGGCAATGGCTACTTTTGATTTATTCGTCCAAAATTGACAAATTCCATGGCATTCCGCACTATAGAGTAAATTACGTTTTTATGAATGGACTCCACGATCCCGTCCGCGTTTTCGCAGGAAACCATATGGCCCTAGAAATGTAGCCACACGTCAGAACATTTAGGCTTGCCCTGTGTGTTGTTTGAACGAGTTGCAGGGGTGACCTCACGTCACAGGGTTTCTCTTTCTCTCTTTGTAGCGTATGCGCCCAGATGTGTTCTCAGGTACCGAAATTTGCCACCGATTGATTTAACGTGAATCGGTACTCTGTAGTACCAACGCAATTCGGTCGGTACCCTTAAAAGTACCGAGTTCGGTACCCAACCCTAGAAATAGGACACTTTTGCAGAAAGTAAGTTTGAGACGTCACATAAAAAAAAAATTGCCGTTGCTCTTCTCATCCTCTCAACCCAAGGTTGCTTTAGGGGAACATGTTGCGCTCCAGTGTGACTCATTTCACCAGCCACCAGGTGTATACTTGTTTACAGTATGTATGTTTTTAGGGCTTTTGAAAAAAAGTGTTATTGCATAAACTTAAGATATTTATATTTACTTTTTAAGTAGTGTATTTTATATTATACTTTGTTAACAGGTTGACTTAAGATTATTTAACTTGACGTTATTATTATTACTTACAATTTTTATTATACTAAATATATACTTTTTATTCTATATAATATATACTTTTTATTATATTATGCTTATACGTATTTAATGTGTGACGATATGAAGTTTTCTCATTATTATAAGATATATTTATTTGAGTTCTCAAAGTTAAAGTCAACTTATATAAGTATTTATATCAGTGGTTCTCAACCCGCGGGCCGCATGCGGCCCGTCACAAATTCAAATGCGGCCCAACGTGCTGAACACAATTTAAAAAAAATACTTTCAGTTTTACAATTCATTTTAGTTTTTACATTAATTTAAAAATGTACTAAATAAATATAAGCTATTATTTCAATGAATGTAATCGATTAGATATCATAATTTTTAGGCTATAATATTATAAATCAGGTTGGTTTGTATTGCTGACGTAATATGTAAATGATATGCGTGCGGCCCGCCAGACTTGCACTTGGACCATAGTGCAGCCCGGTGGAAAAAAAGGTTGAGAACCACTGATTTATATATACCTTTTTAATAGTATATTTATATTTGCAGTTTATATTACACCTAATGTTAATGTGTTCATGTAAGATGTTAGGTTATTGTTATTATTTTTATTAATAACATATTTGGGCTTAAGATTAGTTAAGATAACAATAATAATTATTATTATATTATATTGATATTTATATTGGTTTGAGTTCTTACTACTTCCTTTATATATTTATACTTAAAAGGATAGTTCACCCAAAAAATGTAATTCTGTCATTAATTACTCACCCTCAGGTCGTTCCAAACTCGTAAGATCTTCGTTCGTCTTCAGAACACAAATTAAGATATTTTTGATGAAATCCGAAAGTTTTCTGACAGCAATGTAACTGAAATGTTCCCCGACCCAGAAAGGTAGTACGGTAAATCAGTCCA
>NW_015544168.1:129395-133723 GCF_001515605.1 Sinocyclocheilus anshuiensis
GGAACACAAATTAAGATATTTTTGATGAAATCCGAAAGTTTTCTGACCCTACATAGACAGCAACGCAACTACCACGTTCAAGGCCCAGAAAGGTAGTAAGGACATCGTTAAAATAGTCCAGCAAGTTCCCTTGCTGTCTATGCTTTCGGATTTCATAAAAAATATGTTCATTTGTGTTCCGAAGGTGAACGAAGGTCTTGCGGGTTTGGAACAACATGAGGGTGAGTAATTAATGACATAATTTACATTTTTGGGTGAACTGTCCCTTTAAAGTGTTAACGCATCAACTTAATTTCTATTTACATTTTTATTTATGATTGTTTGGGCTCTTAAGCTTAACATGTTGACATAAGATGTTAAGTTTTATTATTATTATTAGATATATTTATGTTTTGATTATTATGATTACATATTAAGTTAATACATTTTATTTAAAAAGTATGCTGTCGTTTTCACACATAGTATAAGTGGACTTGTACGCATGAAAATCTATTACATCCTTTTATGTTTTAGGAAGGGAATAGTCATGTTTAGGGTTTCATGGTATCGAAAAGTTTGACAACTCCTGTCTTAGACAACTGATGGCCTTAAAATGGCTTTGACTGCAGCTAATGAGGAGCCGTGCCGCTCCCTGAACATGCTGTCCACTCAACACGCTTCTGTTTGCCTCCTAAGAGCTAATTTCCCTTATCTGGATCGAAGTGCTTTTTTAATAGCTGTAGGGTGATGACTTCTGCTTGTCATTTCCCGTCATCTCTGTTGACAACTTATCCTCACTAAGACAGTGCCTGCACATTCTTATCAGCCGGATAACTCCTCCAGATCTTCTCCTCAGCAATTATCATCATCATCATCATGAAAATATATCTTCAAGATCTTCTCTCATATTTCATATTCTGAGATTTAATGCATCAGCTTGTGATGTGAGGTTCTTCCCGGTGCTTTGCAGAATCTGATATGCCAGAGATGCTGTGCAAGAGGAAACTGGTACTTTTTAGGGATGCACAAAATATCTGTTCTATATCGAATATTAATCGATGTTACTTTTTTATTTATTTTATCAGTTGGCTATTGGGTATATATCAGCCAATATTGTTGTAAGGTAATTTTCCCTATTTTTCCATTTACTGTGGGTTACAATTGTTGCCATCTAACACTCATTTAAAGTATTAAAAAATTTTTTTTACTTAATTTATTTACACTGTTAAATGTAATCTTTAGAAAATCTCAAAGTGAATATCCATTTTTCATGTTGCACATTATAATTTTTGATCCCTAAATTCACTTCTAGCCTTTGAAATGTTGTATTGTAGGTTTTATTTTTAATTTCATTGTAGAATTTTAATATCGGCCATTTATCGGTCATCAGCCCTAAAATGAAAAGAAATATCGGCTTCAATAATCTGCGTTTGAAACCATTGACTTTAAGTTTTATTTTTAAATCAATTGGACAATATTAGAGAATTTTAATATCGGTCATTTATTGGTTTTCAGCAATAAAATAACAAAATATATTGGCTTATTCATTTTAATAACTGTGCATCTCTAGCATGTTTCTGCATTATAGTTAAACTCAAGCTAGAGCCTTGATGACGATCTTTCACTTTCTGAAAATAAATTTTTTAAGTGGAATCTTTAGCCAATCTCAAAGTGAATATAAATTTTTCATATTGCTTAGTATAATTTTTTGATGCCTAATTCACTTGTACAATTTAAAATGATCGATTTCATGTTTTATTTTTAATTTAATTGAACAAAATCTTGTAGAATTCTAATATCAGCCATTTATCGGTTATCAGCTATGAAAAAAAATGAATAGAAATACCGACTTATCGATTTTAATATCTGTGCATCCATATTGCTTTACTGAACTAAACTGAAACAACACTTAACTGACTTAAGCCGAATAATGACACTATTATCTATATACTATTGTTATTTTCTTGTTTCTTACTCTGAAGCTGCTTTGAAACAACTATTAAGTTCTATATAAATAAATATGACTTGATTTATCCACACTGTGGTTAAGCTGAAGTTAGAACCTCAGTGTTGATCTTTCACTTTGTGAAAATAGATTTTAACCTGTTCTGCCTTGTCAAACTGCCCAGTAGGGTCACCGTCACCCTTCAGGAGTTGAGTTTGGAGCAGACATGTACGAGTGTGTAACATCAGCAAATATCATGGGCCACTGCAGCAGACGTGTCAGAGAGTTCTGGAACAGCACTGGCATAAACACACTCGCACACAGTTCTGCTATTTCAACAGTTTTTACAAGAGGCCAGTGAGAGTCAAGCACCTTGAGTACTGCCAGTGAGAGAGCTCATCTGTTTCCTTTACAGCTGCCAGCTATAGCCTATATCTCATGCTAAAACTATTAAAATTCTTCAAGTGGTCAAACCAAAAAGTGTGTAGCTTGAGATGTATAGCTGTTGGATTTTGAATATCATTTTATAGGTGCAGTATGTAATATTTACAGCTAGTGGTTAAAATGGGTACTGCAGTCCATATTCAAAATATTGGAGAGCGTTGTTTCTCCAGCCCCCTCCTCCTGAGACTCGATGCTCATGCAGGTTGCCAGATTGGTGACACGGAACAAGAACAAGCGCAGCTGGCAATGGAAGGTGACAAGCCTTACACTGTTAGTTGATTTATTAGCATTTTAATATTCCTCTGGTCATAGAGCTTTTTAGATGGACGCTGAAGCTTTTTAGGTCGGGTAGAATCTGCGACCTCTGACCCAGTTCGTTTGCTGACTTCCATGGCTGCAATACGCTGTGTTTTCCACCAACTGGCAAGCCGGGTGTCGAAATTCTATTGGCTAAATTGGCAGTGGGTGGAATCACGCAGACCAAAACAAAAACAGGACATTCCGGCACGGAATGAACATTTCAAAGTAGAATATATGGCTGTAGCATTGTTTTTCAGAGAAACGGGTATGTGAACTTAGCATGTTTTCTAAATATCTGCAAAAATATTGTGGTATTTTTGTGCTTTAGTACAGTTAAACATTACGTACAGCACCGTAAAATATACTACAAAGCTAAATAAAATCTAGCTTTGTGGTGATGCTCAATTGCTCACTTGCAACGACAAGTTTTGTAATTGTAAAGGTTTTGTTTCTACTTTTTATTAAATGCCAGATGGCGTAAGATGGGCTCATGTTAAATTTACTCCTGTCTGTATTACCATTCCTTGTTCCTCTGCCCTTGCTAATGCAGGGCATTAATGGCAGCATGCCCAGCTTTCTTTAACATAGATGTCTGGGAATGTTCCTACCACTTACGAGAAGTGCCGTCCTCATATCTACCTAGTTTGATAAGTATAACCACAAGATTGTCCTTTCAGAATAGAGTATGAGAGGAGGAAGTGATGGAAACTTTGCTTCCTCAGTATCTGCCTATTAGAGCAAGTGGTGAAGGTTTTTACTTTGAACATTCATTTGAAACCATCCATGTCAACGTGTTATGACTCATTATAAGCCATAGGAGGTAACATGTTTTAGCCAATATTTAACACCAAAATGTGCAGAATATGTGCTTTGACTGCCTAGTTTGTGACTGCAAGTAGCACCATAATTAGTATCATTTGCTTTATACTATTGCTAGATAAATTTTACAACTGTACCTAAGACATGGTGGTATTTCTGGTATTTGTAGCATGATTATTCAGTCTGATGTTTATTTCTGTTCTATGGTGCCATGCAGATGTTTGAGCTTTTGATTTAGTATATATGCAGTTGTTTCAGAAACATTGCACTTGTCCACTGTTAACTTCAATGCAGTATCTAACTCATACTACCAAAAAATAAAAAATAAAACTTTAGTCGGTATTTTTAAAACAAGATACATTTCAGATGTCAGATGATTTCAGAGAGTTTGAGTGGCTAAAGACTCTCCAAGGACCACAGCTGGAGAATTGCAGAAAATAGTTGAGTCTCAGGGTCAGAAAACCTTAAAAAAAAAAAATATCAAAACAGCACCTACACATGTTGTTTGGGAGGGTTTCAAGAAAAAAAAATCAAAATAATCATCCAAAAACAATCCCCAGCATATTCTGTTGTCAGACACGACTGGAACTTCAAATGGGACTGGCTTCTATGGTCAGATGTAACTAAAAAAATAGCTTTTTATCAACAAACACTCAAGATGGGTTTGGTGCACACAGGGATAAAAAAAGTACCCCATGTGTACAATGAAATATACTGCTGTATATTTTTGATGTTGTGGGCCTATATTTCTGATGGAGGTCCTGGACATCTTGTTTAGATACATGGCATCTTTGATTCTATCAAATACCAACAGATAAAAAATCAAAAAGTGACTGACTCT
>NW_015544168.1:134362-142073 GCF_001515605.1 Sinocyclocheilus anshuiensis
AAATTTGCTTTTTAGCAACAAACACTCAAGATGGGTTTGGTGCACACAGGGATAAAAAGTACCCCATGTGTACAATGAAATATACTGCTGTATTTTTAATGTTGTGGGCCTATATTTCTGCTGGAGGTCCTGGACATCTTGTTTAGATACATGGCATCTTTGATTCTATCAAATACCAACAGATAAAAAATCAAAAAGTGACTGACTCTGTTAGAAATCTTATAATGGGCCATGTTTGGGTCTTCCAACCAGACAAACCTTAAAAACAACACAAAAATGGGTCACTGGGCACAAAACCAAGCTTCTGCTATGGCCATTCCAGTTCCCTGACCTGAACCCTATAGAAAATGAGTGTGGTGAACTGAAGAGGAGAAGCACCATCATGGAGCTGGGAATCTGAAGGTCTGGAGAGATTCTGGATGAAGGAATTGTCTCTGATCTCTTGTCAGGTGCTCTCTAACCTCATCAGGCATTATAGGAGAAAACTCCGAGCTGTTATTATGCCAAATGGAGGTTTCAAAAAGCATTGAATAAAAGGATGCCGTTAATTGTGTCCAATGTGTATTCGAGAAAAACATTTATGTCATGATATTTCCCCCCATTTTAAATTCCTATTCTCCAGTGAAAGGTTAGATTTATGTGATTTTTTTAAATAAAAGATCAAAATGATTAACAATGCAGATTTATTTTCACAGCCTTCTTTGATCATATTTACCAAGGGTGCCAATAATTCTGACCACGACTGTATATATATAGCTTAGCTTTATTATGTTTTTCTCCGCTCGCAGAAGCGCTGCAGGTGCGTGATGTGATGCATGTGAATCCTCATGTTCTGTTGTTTGCTGCTTTTTGCGCATGTAAAATTAATCCCCGGGAAACAAATGTTAGTATTTTTAACGGGTCACAGACACTTATCCTTTACACTATAACACGGTCCATCAACACTATGTGTATGATTTGAGCACTTTGACAAGTTTATTCATGTAAATGTCTGCAGTTGGCAAAAGGTGCATGAGGTTCCGTTCCAAATGACTATTGAGTGCACTTTAAAGTGGCCAGGCTTGTATTGCTCCTAATGAACTTTGCGTGCTCTTCTTGCGGGGCCGTACATGTTTTGACACGGGGTCACAAACAGAGCAAGGATCAAGCGCCACAGCACAATTGGGGCAAGAGAGGGATTGAGAAGCCTTTGTTGGAGTATGTGAGCAGGTGAAAATGTCAGCAGTGGCTAATGGGCGAAACGTCCGTGCCTGAATGACAGTTTCAAACAGGC
Organism: Sinocyclocheilus anshuiensis; assembly: GCF_001515605.1. NCBI lineage: Eukaryota > Metazoa > Chordata > Actinopteri > Cypriniformes > Cyprinidae > Sinocyclocheilus > Sinocyclocheilus anshuiensis. Next base: position 135,636 of record NW_015544168.1, read on the forward strand.
GTGACCCTCACGGTCAACTTTCGTTTTGGTAATTGCTGGCCAGGCCTGTGCGCCGCCTCAGTGGCAGGCCTGTTCTGACACGCTACGTCACACTCCAAGAGCTTGTGTTTGCAAACTGTTTAACTGAAAGCCTTCTCGGCCGAGGGTATTCATTTGCAGTGTTTACACTTAGATGGACTTGATTAAACTTTTGGGCAAGTTGCTGTGCCAAGCTGGAAGTTGTTCAGATGCTGGTTTGCTCCATTGTTTTTCGACTGGAATCTGGATTCACAAGCATAATGAGTGACCCGAACTAGCCTTTTTTTTTTTTTAATAAGGATTCATTAGTTGCTTGGGACAGGTCAAGCTAGTGTCAAACTTCCTGGTTATTTAACAGTTGTATTCTGCAGAATCGGTCAAAAAGCCACCTTTTCACTGCTTACGACCAGAAATCTTTTTCAGTGGAGAATCCGATTAGTTTCAGATGGATTTTAATGTGTATATATATAATGTAATAATTTGTATGTATATATTAGTATATTTATGTGATTAATTTTTATTTCTATACTTTTATTTTTTTATTTAGCTATTTATATTTATGTAATTATTTATTTATTTTACTTTGGGGGGGGGGTTATTTGTGTATATATTTATTTTTATTATTTGTTATTATTACAAAGTTTTTTGAGCACACCTAAGTGTAAATGTAGTCTATTTGGTTTTAATGTCAAACAGCTCTATCTACACACATCCTGCTATTTTAAAGTGTTGCAATATGAACTACATTTCCTGTTCTTGCTTTAATTTGATGCCTGTCCTCTTTCCATCTCTCATCAGCATCTGAGCCCAACCTGAAGCTGCGATCCAGGCTGAAGCAGAAAGTTACGGAGCGCAGGAGTAGCCCGCTGCTTCGGAGGAAGGATGGGCCGGTCACCAGTGCAAAGAAGCGCTCTCTCGACATGGCAGGTGAGAGGATCCGTCTTGAACATCGTTCACATTTAATTCATAGTGAAAGTAGGAAATGCCAAAAAGTGATGGGCAGAACCTTCTGCATGCACTGCTAAGAGGGACTGCTAGGCCGTGACTCCAACTTACGTTCATTCTTGACTGACACCTAATTAATCAAGTCCATTTTCTCTCAGAATCGGCATGCAGCAGTGCGCCTGGCTCTGGTCCAAGTTCACCCAACAACAGTTCAAACAATATTACCAATGAGAACGGCATCGCTGGATCAATCTCCAACAGTCCAGTGGAGGTACAGTGCACTGCATGCTTCCCCACAGTTGGTTAAGGTCATGGCAGCATGAAGGGGTTTGCGGTACGTTAAAGTTATTGATAAAGTTATCATGGCTTCCCAAACTAGGGTTCGACAGGGGGGTTGTGAGCTGATAAAGAACTAATAAATAATTAAATGATAAAAATGTCAAATTAAATATTTTAAATAAATAATAATTTATTAAATAAATAATGAATTCATTATTTGTAAAATAAATGTTTAAATAAAAACAAATAAAAAAATATTAAAAGCATGAAATATTATATTTGTTGTTCTGCATGTGGTATGAATGTCAGAGAATTGTGCACAATTTATTATTATCATTTATTTATATCTATTAATATATTAAATGTTTTGGAATCCCTGGTATTTATTATAATTGGCAATGTAAAATTATATTATGTTTTATGTGGTAATGCCTAATTTTGGATGATCCAGTGAACTAAATGCTTGAATTTAATTCCTAATAAAAAATATAGTTTTATTTTATTAATTAATTTTTTCACAAACTAATAGATTATTCACAAATCATCATTCAAAATGATAATTCAGACATCAGTGCAAAAGCATCCTTATATTGTCAAATTATAATATATGATAGTTGTAGTATATACAATTATAATATAATAATAAATTAGTATATTATATTATTAATATAATGTATTATATTATAATATGCATTAATTTAATTGCTTTGATTTTTATATTTTTATAAATATGTTTATTAATAATACAAATGTATATACGGCCAATTGTAATAAAATTATTACAAATTAAAATTTGCTATGAAGTTGCAACATTGTTTCGTGATTGTAAGTAATCTAGAGTTAGATTAATGATTGGTATACAAATTATTCATGATGACTATTATTAACAATACAAATTCATTATTTATTGAACATCTGTGTTTTCAGTAATATTACTTTTTCCACCATTTTACAAAAGCCCTTTTTAATTTTTTTTTTTAATTAGGCACTTTGATTCATTCACTTAAGCAGGATAAAATTACTGCAGCACATGACATCTCTCTTGAGGCTTATTGCTGTATTCTTAAATGGACTTCTAAATCTCTTTACGTCTGTGCATGCTTCATCTTTAGGACACATTTTAGCTCAATTTTATTGGTGGCCACACTTGTTGCTTTGGGAAGTGTTCTGTGATTTTCCTGGCTGTTTCCATGCATGTTTTTAAGCCGTGCACAGTCTCCTTCTGTAGACGGGTCCCGCAGGGGTCCGGAGAGCAACCAGACAGAGCTGTTTGTTTTTATCAGTGGGGTTTATTTATCTGTGCATATGTTGGTGTGTGTGTGTCGTTCCAGCCATCTTTGGCGCACAGACTCACAGGCAGAGAGGGTCCTGTTAGCCAGCTGTCTCTGTACACATCGCCCTCCCTTCCCAACATCACCCTGGGCCTGCCAGCCACCGGCCCCTCCAGCGTGAGTCCTTCTTTCTTTCTCTCCGTCATAGAGAGGCCCTTGTCTGGACCGTCAGGGTGCCACATGTGGCTTTCAGCACCAGTGCCATGTCAAAAAGAGCCTTTTGAGAGACAATAACTGACCGCGGATCTCTGACGCAAGAGAAACATAATTTACAGGGGAATGTCCTCTCTACTTTGCCCTAGATTCTTTTGGAATTATGCTCTTTCATTCTCTATTTACATAGGTGGCATCTGGCCAACAGGATGGTAACAGAATGGCCGTGCCAGGCTTGCAGCCAGGAATACCCATAACCACTCCGTTCATGCCAGGAGCCCACCTGTCTTCTTACTTGGCCGCCTCCACCTTAGAGCGGGAGGGCGGCTCGGCACACAACACTCTCCTGCAGCATATGGTGCTTCTGGAGCAGTCAGCCGCACAGAACTCCCTGGTCGCAGGTCAGTCGCAGTCATAAGAACCAATATTGATGTTACCAAGACACCTTAACCTGCAGAGATGGGGTGAGCGGCGGCGTTTTTATTGAAGTTGTCCTATGGTAAAACAGGAAGTGAGAAAAATATAGAAATTTGAATTAAATTGTACATTTAGAAATTAAAAATAAGTGTGTCCTGTGACACATTAGGGGTAAGCTGTGTCATGTCAAGAGAAAAGTCAAATCATTGGGGAATGCGAAAACAATTTTCTTTAAAATAAAATGCCAAAAATACGTCGATTTTATATTATATTATATTTATTGATTATATTATATATTTTTTCTAACTAGTAAGATTTATTGTACACATTTTTTTCTTTCACATTTTCTTAATGGTATCCATAAACATACATATAAAGTTTAATATAATATAATATAATATATATATATATATATATATATATATATATATATGTGTGTGTGTGTGTGTGTGTGTGTGTGTGTGCTTTAATTTTGTTTTAATTTAGTTTTGTACTATTTATTCAGTGTTATATGCATGTATAAACGGTGCTTTGCGTGTAATTTCACCTTTTTGTACGTAATGTTGATATTTTCTGTACTTCTATCTTTGGTACCTTGGCATTAATAATAATAATAATAATAAAAATAGAAAAGAAAAGAAAATAGTGTTTTGTGGGCGCTTTCATTCTATTATTTATTTCTAGTGCTGTCAAAAGATTAATTGCATTCAAAATAAAAGTTTTTGTTTACATAATATATGTGTGTATATTGTGTATGTTTATTATGTATATATAAATACAACCACATGCACGTATATATTTAAGAAAACTGTGTTATGTTTATATATTAAGTATATTTATATATAATATCAAATATAAGAATATAAATATATAAATGTATATACATGTAAATATTGTGTGTGTGTGTGTGTGTGTGTGTGTGTATTTATATATGCATGTATGTATACACACACACTATATATAATGTTATACGATATTATATTGTATATTAAAAATACTATATTATAATGCATTAGTATTAGTTTTATTTTACTAACCATTATTCACTTTTATGTGTTAAAGATATCTGTAAACAAGGCCTGCAAAGTGTAATATTAATTACGATTCATTTATATTTTGTTTATTACATTTTTTATTATTTTTGTATTTAATATTTGTTATTATTTATGTCATATTTATATTGTATTGTATTAAAGGAAAAATAGAATATAAGAATGCACTATTATATTTCAAAATTGTATTTTGCCAGATATTCACATTTCCTTAAAGCAACTGTGAACCAGGCATGCAAAGTATAATATTCAAAAGTTGTACATTTCTATTCATTCATTCATTCATTCATTTTTTAAATACAATATAAGAATGTACTGTTATGTTTCAAAGTTTCATTTTATTATTATTCACATTTTCTTAAACATATCCTTAAACCAGGCATTTAAAGTTTAATATGCTAAGTCTGCTAAATGCATAAATGTAAATATAATTATTCTACTTTTTAGCTGTTGTTTAGTTTATAGACAAGTATGAAATGTTGCAGTTCTCCAGGCTTATTGTCTGATGTTGCTTCGTCAGTACAGAAAATTCCTCATTTTATTTGAATGGAAGGAAAATTGGCCCCCACTTGAAATGTTTCAGTCGTTCACATTGGCACAGCTTTCCCTAAAGCATCTGACGCACTTTACCCCGCTGCTCCCACTTTCAATGTTTCATTTTCATAATTCATGTCTAATCTTTGCAACTGTTGTGTTGCTTAAATGTATTATTCACATGGTTTGTTAATTCTCATAATACACAAGTATTTCTCATATTTGTGACATAATTCGCCATTATTTGCCCATTACATTTCAAAATTGAACCAAAGGGGGGCCTCCAAACAGCCAAGGTGCCCCGGGGCCTCGCAGGATCATAATGCGTCGCGCTCTGTTCTCCCTGCAGATGTCATGCATTTATTGGTTGTAATTAGTCCAGCATAGGTTATACAGTTCCCTTTATAAATTGGATTAAATTTCCTCCGATACGCACTAAAGAAGGCTCATTTTAATCAAATTAGTCATAGGCGGTGTTAATTAGCCTCCTGATGTGCCAGAAACGGCTTCACGAGAGACGGGAGAGAGAGAGGCTGCCAATAAGAAGAGGTCAATACTTATCCTGAGGATGAGAGAGAGAGAGACGCCTTGCTGGCGCAGTCAATTCTGACTAATGATTTGTGCCATCATAGACCATCACGTTAAAGAGGAAACCTCTTCTCCGCCCACTGTTGTCAAGGAGACTAGCGAATCCACAGGAAGTGTACAAACAGGAAGTGTCAAACCCCTGGGAGGAGCAGTGATGGAGAGTGTGTCTGGAGCAGAGTGGCTCAATAACACAAAATAAATAAATAAGTTGAAAAATAGCGTTATAAAATTATTCTGACTGAATAATGTAGCTTTTGTTCTATCATTCAGTGTAGTGGAGGCAGAGATGCATGTTTCAATTCATAATGGTCACATACTGGACTACTCTGTGGTCTTTAGCACTGTCTGCTGGATTCTGATTGGTGGTCAATTGTGGCATTCTGGGGTCAGCTTATTTTTTGTTATAATGATTCTACACAGTATAAACTGATTGTTGTCCAAGGCAAACGATTTCCTACATAGCTGTGCTTTTTTCATTATTTATATTATCAGTATAAACAGTGACCAACAATTAGAAGTTACATTGTTTTTATATTTTTACTGTATATATTTAAAAAAATATATATATATATGCATATTTTAATAGTTTTATAGAATTTCATTTTATATAATTATATAAAATTATTATTTAATATGTATTATATAATGTTATTTTTAATTAAAGGTATTTATACTGAATAATTTCATAAATGAATATGATTAGTTTATTTTATATAATTCTATAACATTATGATAAAAATCTAAAATTATACATGTATACATATATTATGCATGTTTTAGTAATTTTATGGAATATAACAATGAATTTGATATTTTATATGTATTATGTAATGTTATCTATATTTTATATAAAATTACTGAATATTAGTTTTATTTTATATATGCAGTATATATTTATATATTATGTTTATATTTATCTATACAGTTTGTATATTTTTACTGTATATATTAGTGCTGGGCGGTATACCGGTTCATACCGAATACCGGTGTTTATTTTTGTTATGATATGAATTTTCATGGAAGTCGTGGCCTAATGGTTAGAGATTCTGACTCGTAACCCAAAGGTTGCGGGTTTGAGTCTCGTACCGGCAGGGATTGTGGGTGGGGGGAGTGAATGTACA
>NW_015544168.1:142289-145513 GCF_001515605.1 Sinocyclocheilus anshuiensis
TTCTAAGTCAATATACTGCAGTATTTCCTCTCTCAATCAGTAGAAAATATGGTTAACACCCGGTCATGCATGAAAAAAAAAATACCGTCATGTACCGTGAAACGGGTATAATTTTGAAAAAGACCGTGATATAAATTTTTGGTCATACCGCCCAGCACTAGTATATATTAACATATTTTTGTATACATGTTTTACTAATTTTGTAGAATTTTATTTTATGTAATTATATAAAACTATTATATATTATAATGTATTATGTATTGTTATCTATATTTTATATTGAATATATATATATATATTAGTGCTGTCAATCGATTAAAAAAATTAACTAATTAATCGCACATTTTTCTCAAATTAATTGCAATTAATCCCACCTAAATTAAAGTTTTTAAATATACTTTTATATTGCAATAATTTCACATTCAATCTTCAAATTAATGTACAAACAACATAAAGACAGTATTGATATTGAAGTTATCAAACACTAAATTCTAAATTAAATATAGATGAATCCTTAAAGTTATTTTTTCCTCTTTTTTTTCCTTTGATTAATAGACAACACAGCAGCTGGTTATTAGGCTGTTTTGGCTGTTATTTCTTTAAGAGCTGCCGCTGCTGAACGTGACGCGGATCTGACACGCATATTTCTGAAATTAATCGTGATTAATCCCACCTAACATTAATTTAACATTTTATAATATACTTTTATATTGCAATAATTTCACATTCAATATTCAAATTAATGTACAAACAACATAAAGACAGTATATATTTTTAATATTGTTTAATGGCATATTTTTTATGACTGAAGGCCAATATCAATGATACCAATACTGATTTCTCTATAAAATTGAATTTTATATTCAACTGCAGCTCAGTTTCAGGGTCTTGGCAATCTTCTTATAGCCTACACCAGCTTTATGTAGAGCAACAATTCTTTTTTTCAGATCCTCAGAGAGTTCTTTGCCATGAGGTGCCATGTTGAACTTCCAGTGACCAGTATGAGAGAGTGAGAGAGATAACACCAAATTTAACACACCTGCTCCCCATTCACACCTGAGACCTTGTAACACTAATGAGTCACATGACACCGGGTAGAGAAAATGGCTAATTGGCCCCAATTTGGAAATTTTCACTTAGGGGTTTAGTAAATTATAGCGAATAAACTGTGATAATGTGTGAAATATTGAAGGTGTCTGAATAAATTTTGGTTTGACTGTATATATGATTTTTTTTCTCCATTTTTTTCTAATGGTTAAACTTTTTAAAAACGAATCTCAAGATCAGTGCTCTATTCCATTCATTTTGAGAAGGATCTTGTCAGTTTTATGTTCATTGTGCGTTGGATGCTTCATGAGCGATCCGTGGGCATGCTGTCTTCAGCCGTGTGTCCAGGAAACTTAACACCCCCGAGAGCCAAAGCAGGCGAGGTGTTAATTAGCTCAGGGCTGAGTGCTAACTAGAATCTTCTGTGTAACCCAAAGCCCATGTGTTGTGTCCCCAGGCCTGGGGGGCGTGTCCCTGCAGTCGCATCCCATCCACAAGCTCCGGCAACATCGGCCCCTTGGACGCACACAGTCGGCCCCCCTGCCCCAGAACGCCCAGGCACTGCAGCAGCTGGTGGTTCAACAGCAGCACCAGCAGTTTCTGGAAAAACACAAGCAACAGTTCCAACAGCAGCAGCTTCACATCAGCAAGGTACAGCACTCTGTCTGTCTTTAGCTCCCTTAATCACCATGGCAACCAACAGGATGTGTGGTCCTTATATGGTCAGACCGGAAACTCTCTGCTTGTTTGCGCGTGTGTGTGTGTGTGTGTGTGTGCGTGTGTGTGTGTGTGTGCGCGTGGGACTGCAGTCATGAGCAGACCCAGACTGAATCTTTGGATAGAATCACAATTAAACGGGGTTCGACAGAAACAAATTTGTCTGCTGGTACCATCTCAAAAGACTGATCAATTTTAATTTCATGTATTTATATATTTTTTAAGTTTTAGAAATAACATTTTCTTGACCGTTTTTTCCCTTCACATTGTTTTCTTTGCAAAAAAAAAGTTTTTTAAATGTTTAATTAAAAATTGTATATTTAATTCATAAAATATATACAGTTCAAAAGGGTCGGTAAGATTTTTTGAAAGAAGTCTCTTATTCTCACCAAGGCTGCATTTATTTGATACAAAATACAGTAAAACCAATAATATTGTGAAATATTATTACAATTTAAAATAACTGTTTTCTATGTGATTATATTTTAAGATGTAATTTATTCTTGTGATGCTAAATCTGAATTTTCAGCATCATTACTCCAGTCTTCGGTGTCACATGATCCTGCAGAAATCACTGCTGATCAACATGCTGATTTAGTTTTCTATCATTATTATTATTAATATATATAATAATAATAATGTTAAAAACTGTTGTGAAGTTGATTTGATGAATAGAAATTTTAAAAGAATAGTATTAATTTTTTGGTATTTTTTTATTTTTATTTACTTTTTTTGTTTGTTTTATTCAGTGATGAGTAGTTCATTCTTTCATAAACTAAATTAAACCTGGCATTCTATTGTGTATTTTCATATACATTTTTTCCATAAACTTTTTTTTTTTTTAAATCCCTATGGAGAAAATGAATGACAAAAATACTTGCTGTGCTCCATAACCGCCCCATTTATTCCTCCTCGTGTTTGCTCATGGAGTGTGTGGTGAGGTCTATGGAGATTACTAGTGTTGGGCCATTATCCTACAGGGTCTTTGGTTTGTTTCTAATGCCTGTGCTCTCCCCCCACTTACCACCACAATTGTGCATTATAGATTAGTTATGGGGTTAATCCATGCCTGCACACAAACATGTCAGAATGAGCTCACTGGGTGTGGATCACCTCAGCGCTACACTCTGGGCTTACGGGAATACTGCCTCTGCTCAGCAGATGTCAGAGGAATTTAATGCTTCCCAAGCATTTACGCTGTTTAGATATGACTCCATTCCTGTGTTTTTAAAGTTCACAGGGGAGATATGGGATGACACATGTGAATCAGTGCATGTGGTTTTCTACATATCTGTGGACTTACTTTGTGCTTTTTATACAATGTATCTTGGAAAAAATCTGCAAAATGAATCATATGGGTCAAAATGGGTCATAATTCTGTCACTTGTTCCAAACCTGTATGAATTTCTTTCAGCTGTTGAACACAAAAGAAGATATTTTGAAGAATGTTGGTAACCAAG
>NW_015544168.1:147271-147408 GCF_001515605.1 Sinocyclocheilus anshuiensis
ATTCAAATTTGGCATGTCACAATGAGACATGAGAAGCAGAAATATTTGGCATCATTGACTACAAACCTTGGGTGACTCCTTTAGATTCACCACATGTGTGTATATATATATATATATATATATATATATATATGCAA
>NW_015544168.1:147613-148110 GCF_001515605.1 Sinocyclocheilus anshuiensis
CTTGTTCCAAACCTGTATGAATTTCTTTCAGCTGTTGAACACAAAAGAAGATATTTTGAAGAATGTTGGTAACCAAGCAGTTACCAGTAGCCACTGACTTGCGTAGTATTTTTTTCTATACTATGGAAGTCAATGGCTACCGTCAACTGTTTGGTATTCTACATTGTTCAAAATATCTTCTTTTGTGTTCAACAGCTGAAAGAAATTCATACAGGATTGGAACTAGTGGTTGGTGAGTTAAATGTTGACAGAATTTTCATTTTTGAGTGAAATATCCCTTTTAAACGTTTTTTTTTTCTGTTCGACACAAAAGAAGATATATTGAAGAATGTTGGTAACCAAACAGTTGCCGGTAGCCATTGACTTCCATAGTATGAAAAAAATACAGTGGCTACCAGTCAGTGGTTATCTACATTCTTCAAAATATCTTCCTTTGACATTTTCTCATGAAGTCCTATATTGTTAAAGTCAACATTCACAACCTGTTTTACTTGCAT
>NW_015544168.1:148825-160555 GCF_001515605.1 Sinocyclocheilus anshuiensis
TATATATATATATATATATATATATATGCAAACGCAAATGAAATTTATGAGCTGTGGCAGTGGATGTTGTTGGTGAATAATGTCTTAATTTCCGTGTTTTCCTCATCCTCATTCTAGCTAAAGTTTGGCTTCAGAAAACTCAAAATATAGTGCTCAAGACTTTCACAAGGATCTTTGTCACTTTTGGAGCTTGCCTTTGCTTAGCAATGGACTGATATGTGAGTAAATGATGACAGAATTCAAATAACCTAATTAATATTCATGACCCAAGCCACACCTGACAGAGTTTGTGTGCTGAGCTACTGATGCTGACAGAAAGTCTAACTTTGTGAACGACCGAAGATGTTTTAGGCCTAATTATTGAACTTGTATGACAAAAAGACCAGGGTTATTGACGTTTTTGGAAAGTTTTTCAGCTTTCAAATGGTATCTGGTATCAAGTTTTGGATCATTCTTGTCATTTTGGCTTTGACTGATTAATTTGACAAAGAAGTGTAATTTACCTGGCATGAAAATCCGGCATGTTGAAGGGAGAGATGGAGCTGATTGAGAACAGGGGAAAAAATCAAAGAGGAGAATATGAAAAAAAGAAAAGCTTGTTTGGAATGAAGTACAGGGATGAGGCAATTGCCGAGTGCTCTGACGTCAATTATGTTCCCTCGGCACATTGCCAGGGGGCTGTTTTTTTACCACACTCAAGTGTGTGCGTGCGTGCGTGCGTGTGTGTGAGGGCGGGGCTAGAGCTGTCATTCCCACAGTGATGGGGTTAGACACACCTATCACAGCATGAACTTGAGCCAAGAGGACAGTTTATTTTGTTCCTGTTGTTCCAAGAATATTATTTAATGCAACTGTAGCTTTGACTCTGTATTTTTTGACACAAGATCTGTGTGTGTTGCAGATGTCTTAAGTCCTTTTCTCATGAAATCCTGTTTTGTTAGCCAACATTCACAACCTGTTTTACTTCCATTAAGTGAAGTAGTTCTAAGTAAAACAGGATATTTATTGTTTTAAAATTGTGTATTAATAAAGTAAATGGGGTCAGTTTTATTTTATGTTGGTTTTAAGGGTTAGCGTTTACTTTTGAAGTACTTAGCTACACTACAAGCTTCTAACAGGTTCATAGGTTGTTGTTTTTTTCAATTGAATCTAAAGTATTGCACAAAACATAATGTCAAAACCACCACATGATCATGTACTTTTTATTTTATATATAATGTTTTTTTATTTATTTAATGTATAAAATATATTATTTTATGTTTTTTATATAATAATAAATAACAATGTTTATTTTTATATAATAATATATTTTTTAAGTATTTTTGAATTTATTATTTATTTGATAAGTTTCGGTTGGTGTGATTTTGTAATGGTTTGAAGTCTCTTATGCTCACCAAGGCTGAATTTATTTGAACACGAATGCAGTAAAAACAGGCATTACAAATTAAAATAACTGGTTTCTATTTTAATATGTTTTAAAATTAAATTTATTCCTGTGATGCAAAGCTGAATTATTAATTAATAATATTAATAATTGGTAGTGTGTTTTTTTTTTTTTTTTTTTTTTTTTTTCTTTAAGGGCAGTATTCATTTCTTTCAACAAAAAGAAAGAAAGAATCTTATTGTTTAGTACACTTAATAATTGTAACAAGTTTTTCCTTTTTTAAGGTGTTTGTTCCAGGACTATTGAATAAAGATCCCAATCATATTTTCTAAAGAAGTTATTCATTTTGAATCAGTAGAAGTCTGATTCATCAGTTGAATTGACGGGGATTTTGACATGTGTTTCTCTCAGATGATTGCTAAGCCGAACGAGCCGGGCCGACAGCATGAGAGCCACCCGGAGGAGACGGAAGAGGAGCTGAGGGAGCACCAGGGCCTGGGCGACTCCACGGAGGCTCTTCCTCACGGGGTCACCATCAAACAGGAACCGCCGGATGAACAGGATGAAGAGTTCCAGCAGAGAGAGAGGCAAGCCGAGGAAGAGCTGCTCTTCAGACAGGTAAGGGTGTTAGAGCAGAAAACAGCTGCAGGAATACATGATACTACATCTGTCGCTGTTTTGTGAATGGCTCAAGATGAAGCCACAACCACATTGAGCACCAGAAGGGGGCAGCAACTGGCTCCTATAAGGAATCAGACACACTGTTGGTGAAAAAGGGGTTATTAACCCACAAGAAGGATCTGTCCCAACAAGATGCTAGATATTTCTAGCACTTACTCAGCTGGAGGCATGCATTCATTTTACTTAAAGCTGCCAAAAAACAATAATGGTGGTTTATGTAAAAAAATAAATAGACCAGTTATACTAGCTATCATGCTGGTTTCATTGGAATTGATTTAATTTAATCCAGAAGTATTGCACAAATAAATATTTCCAAAACAGCGGATCTTGCACTTTTGTGTTTTATTCTATATAGCAATAAATTGATTAATTAATCAATTTACATAATAACATTTTTATTTTAATTTACACTTCTGAAAAAATACACTACCATTCAGAAGTTTGGGGGCAGTAAGATTTTGTCATGTTTTTGAAAGAATGGATTTATTGGATCAAAAATGCATTAGAAAAAGTAATAGTGTGAAATATTGTTACAATTTAAAAGAATTGTTTTCTATTTGAATATATTTTAAAATGTAATTTATTCCTGTGAAGACAGAGCTAATAAATGCAGTCTTTTATTTGCGTGAAATGCCCAGTATAAGATTATTCATGCAATCCCTGAAAAATCAGTGTATTTGCTCACCATTCAGAACTGTTTAATGCAACCACAGGTCCTCAACGCTTAATCGCTGCTTTTTAAAAATGAACAGGAGGTGGGCACTTGTGCTGGACGAGATCATTTAGGTCCAGCTCTTTTTCTTCTTAATGGGCAGCAGGGGTTTGAAACCCTCTGCATGTTCCTGCAGTCAGACTGAAATATTCATCAGCTAACTAACACTGTGTCCAAAACTGAAGGTAGCTGCCAATTAACAGGCAGTGTTTATGAATGAAGGAATCTCCAAAGGCTTCAGACCAGCTTCCAAGGCACCATAACATCACTTCTAAAGATCAAGGATAAATCAAGTCCGCTTTAGACATAACCAAGTAAATATTTAATGGCTACAATGCTTGTTTCTTAGTGGAAATTCAAATTCATTTTGTTAATGAATATTTTCTTCAGCATAGATCAGCATGTTAGAATGATTTCTGAAGGATCACGTGACACTGAAGACTAGAGTAATGATGCTGAAAATTCAACTTTGCGTCACAGGAATAAATTACATTTTAAAATATATACCAATGGAAAACAGGTATTTTAACTTGTAATATTATTTAACAATATTACTGTTTTTGTTTTTTACTGTATTATAAATGCAGCCATGGTGAGAATAAGAGACTTCTTTCAAAAACATGAAATGTTAATGATGCCAAACTTTGTGTTCATTTTTTAAATGCATATTTAATTAATTAATTTACATTTTCCAAACCAGATGCAATTTTTAATCTTTCAAATAACCACCTCAACAATATGTGACCCTGGAGCACAAAAGCAGTCTTAAGTCGCTGGGGTATATTTGTAGCAATAGCCAAAAATACATTGTATGGGTCAAAATTATTGATTTTTCTTTTATGCCAAAAATCATTAGGATATTAAGTAAAGATCATGTTCCATGAAGATATTTTGTACATTTCCTACTGTAAATATATCAAAACTTAATTTTTGATTAGTAATATGCATTGCTAAGAACTTCATTTGGACAACTTTAAAGGCGATTTTCTCAATATTTTGATTTTCTTTTTTGCACCGTTTCCAGATTTTCAAATAGTTGTATCTCGGCCAAATATTGTCCTATCCTAACAAACCATACATCAATGGAAAGCTTATTTATTCAGCTTTCAGATTATGTATGATCTAAAAAATAATTGACCCTTATGACTGGTTTTGTGGTCCAGGGTCACATATGTGCTTTGGTGCCTTCAGACCTTCATAAACTGCTTTAGAAGGCTTATTTTCCAGGTTTTACACAGCCTAAATGTAGTCCTGAGTAGCTGAATGCAAAGCATCGTGGGATATGAAGTGTGGATCAGAGCACTCTTACCTTAATGAGCACAAGAAGTGAAGCATTTTCTACATATAACGCTTTCTGCTGTTTTGCAATGTATTGAGTACCACCTGCTGGTTATTTGTGTAACTACAGGGTGCCTAAAAACAATTGAGGTTCTTCTGTATGACTTCTGAAATGTCCTTATAAAGATATGTATCTGTTTGTTTGTTTGTTTTTTAAATTGACTTGCAAAGTTCATTTATTTCAAGCTAAACGTCTGTTCTTGTCTCTGAGCAGCAAGCTGTCCTGTTGGAGCAACAGAGGATCCATCAGCTGAGGAACTATCAGGCGTCCATGGAGGCGGCCGGACTGTCTGTGACTTTCCCAGGCCATCGGCCCCTGTCCAGAGCACAATCGTCACCGGCCTCTGCGACCTTTCCCATTGTGGTGCAGGAACCACCGGCCAAACCGCGCTTTACCACCGGTCAGTCACTGGATTAGATGTTCAATATTGTTCACCAACTAAACAACTAAGCATCTGGATATTACCTCAGAAATATTTAAATGAATTTATATTAATTTGTAGACCTCATTAAATAAGTATTTGTGTCCCTACAGGTCTGGTGTATGACTCCCTGATGCAGAAACACCAGTGCATGTGTGGAAACAGTAACATCCACCCCGAGCATGCCGGACGCATCCAGAGCATCTGGTCACGACTGCAGGAGACGGGGCTGCGCGGCCAGTGTGAGGTGACATGTTCACTCACGTCCCTCTGTTTATGACATACCAGCACTTTTAGCAGTGACACGATGTGATCTTTCAGCACCAAACATATTTAAGTGGTATTTATCTTCAGCCTGCTGGTTACTGTGGCAAGGGGAAGGATATTTTTAGGATCTGTAGAGGGCGCTGTTCAGCCATCACAAACACAGCCACACATTCCCCGTTAATGAAACTTTATGAATAAACCAAAGAGTTTTACTCAACAGAAAAGGGGGTGTGAGATTGTTTTGAGTGTGTTCGAGGAAAAATTTAACCAGGAGAGAAAAAGAGGCAAGAGCAGAGGAAGTGCTGGTGAATTACATCAGGAATCCGAAGTCTGAGACCACTAGGGAAAATGCTTATCTTTTCACATTTTCACAAGTTTTTCATTACAAATTGGGAAGAAAAAAAATTCATAATGTCTTAGTATTTGGTTTGTCCCACTTTTCCTCTAATGACAGTAGCAATTAAGCTACATGAACACCGCGGGTTTGTTCAAAACCTGTTGCTCATGTTCTTCAGCATAATCTGAAAATGATCCAAGGTGCATCTTGTGCTTCAATGGAAGCAGCAGCATCTGACTTTTGTACAGAAGAGTAACATGACCAATTTTAATAATATTAATTATCTAAAAAATAGTGTTAGTTTAGGGTCAGTAAGATTTTTTACATGTTTTGGGTTCTCTTATAAACTGCATTTATTTGATCAAAAATGTGAAATATTGTGAAATATTATTACAATTTAAAATAAGTGGTTCCAATTTTAATATATTTTAAAATGTCATTTATTCTTGTGCTGAATATTTTAGCATCATTACTCCAGTCTTCGGTGTCACATGATCTTTCAGAAATGCTGATTTGCTGCTCAAGAGTTCGAAAAAAAAAAAAAAAGTTGAAAACAGTTTTTTCAACAATTTTTGTGGAAACCAAAAAGAACAGCACGTATTGGAAAATGATTTTTTTTTGTAAACATAAATGTCTTTAGTATCTATTTAGTATGATCAATTTAATGCATCATTGCTGAATAAAAGTATTAGTTTCTTTAAAAAAAAAATACTGACCCCAGAATTTTGAACATTTTTTTGAATGTAATACTAAATGTTTAAAAATCCTTCAATTTAGTTTATTTACAAGTTTAAATGAAACAAATCTCAGATTTTTGTTTACAGACTACAACCTGCACGAAACTCCTCACAAAAGCACCACAGAATTCATATCTGTGTGTGCATTAATATATATGTGCTTTAAGCTATAATTAACATTATTTTATTCCATTTACCACATTTTACAATGCTTAAATCCGTTTCCCCCCAAAATCAGTGCAGAAAAGCAGTCTGTGCCTGCTTATCTCTGCCTCCACCTGCCGAGGGCAATTCCTGAGCTCTCTCATCATCTGGAGCTCTGATCGCTGGTGCCTAATGGCTCTCGCTGGATCTAATCTCTCCTGCCACGCTGGCTCCATTGCGTCAGGCCTGTTCGAGTAGGTCGCATAGCTGCAGTCTCTGTTTTCCTCCAAGTAAACAAGCATGACAATGGCACGGCTGCGCACCCGCTCTCTCGCCTACGTTCACTCCTTGATGGGGATGTTTATTGTTCTGGGAGATGGAAACAGGGAATTGGGCCTCAATTAAAGGCAGTCATGACTCTAATACCCCCTAATCTACAGCAGGGGGGCCCTTAAAGAGTGTAGGGTTGTTTTAAGCTGCCGCCAGCCAGCACAGGGCCCCCGCGGGCCCCTCTTTAACTGCCCTGCTGTTAAATCCGAGAGGTAGTACGTCCTGTTGCAGGTGTCACCTCGGCTTGGCTCGGCCCAGAGCGCTTCCACAGGTGGGCAGGTCCGCCTCCCTCTTGGATGGTTTGTGCCTCAGAGGCCAGAGCTATTAAAAAGGGAAAATGACATTATTGCAAATCCAGCAGCTCCGGCACCTCTGAGGGCCGACGGCTTTGTTCTACAGGCATGTGGGGCCCAGTTTGGAGTGGGAGGGGGACAGCGGGTCTGTTTCAGCTCTGCTTAGACAGCTAAAGACATCAGAGGGGGCAGGATGGCAGTATATTTAATATGGCTCGTTTAATATGGCTGTCGATTTTGCAATCAATGAAGTATGTCTTGCCAAAACATTCCAGTCAACAAACTAAAAACATGTGATATAAAAAATTAGACATGACCTAGACCAGGGGTGTCCAATCATTGTCCTGGAGAGCCAATGTCCTGCTGAGTTTAGCTCCAACCATCTCCAACACACTTGTCTGGAAGTTTCTAGAGTCTGAAGACCTTGATTAGCTGGTTCAGGTGTGTTTAATTAGGGTTGGAGCTAAATTCTGCAGGGCAGGATTTTTATTTATTTAGTAATTTTTTTATTTGTATTTTTTTTTACATACACTATTCATCAGATGTTCAGGAAGACTATTTTTGTACATGTATATGTGTACATTTGTAACCTATTTGAGACTCTGAAAACGTAAACTGTAGCTTAAACAGTACAACATGACTCTGGCAACGGCAAAGTCATGGGTTCCATTCCCAGGAAATGCATGAATTGCACTCTGTGAGGTTTGCACTAAAGCGAATGCACCATTTTTGTTTTTTCAATTAATACTTCTATTCAGCAAATTGCATATTTTTTTTTTAATAAATTGTAAAAAAAAAATAAAAAAAAAATCACAATATTTCTGTTTTTCTTGTATTTTTGATCAAATAAATGCAGCCTTGGTGGGCATGAGAGACTCATAAACATTTTTTTAAATCTTACCGGCATTAGTTCAAGGTTAAGAACATGGAATATACACAAAATATTTCTATCACCGTGTCCTAACTACACGCGATAAAAGGTATCTTTTCCATGTTAATCTGAGTTTTTGTCCTAACTAGCCTCGTTTAAATATAATTTTGTGTGACCTTATAGCCATACTGAAAGCAACAACAGTTTACCTCAGATCTTGAAAATAAATGATGAAGCAAAGATGTCCGTTAAAACTGTGAACTCACTGCGAACCAACGAGTGTATTCCATAACAAAGATGTTATGAGTCACTCAGTATGTACATTTAATGATGTTAAAAAGTTTTAATATTTATGAATTAGATTATAAACGTATCCATTTCGTTGCGAGTGCAGTGCGCTTCCAGAGAGAGCCCACCCACACACACTTCTGATTGGCTGTGATATTTGATTGATTCTGTCGCGTTGCGTCTGGTGTGGACACCCAAATTGCTTGTCTCTGGAATCTTGTCGCGTCGCATGTAGTTAGGACACGGTGTATTTCAGTGAACAATAATTGTACACAATATTTTAACAAAATGCCATTTAAAGTCTCAAAATTAAAAGTACATTTCAGCAGATTAATATGAGTCTGTTGCTACGGACTGAAACCCACAGACTCCCCTCTATCCATGTCAAATTGAATATTGCCTCTTTTCTTACTGAGGTTTTAACTCTTTCTTTTTTTCCCCCAGTGTATTCGAGGCAGGAAAGCCACTCTGGAGGAGCTCCAGACAGTCCACTCTGAGGCTCATGTGCTGCTTTACGGAACTAACCCTCTCAGACAGAAACTGGACAGTAAGAACAAACACAAACACACACCTGACTACACCATGGGCTGAATCTGAGTTATGTAAATGAGCGCATTGTTGTACAGTATTTCTCTCTCTCTGTGGCAGTTGAAGCCTCCGATGGTCTTCTCAGTTATTAGCCCATGAAGCTTCGCCTGGACTTCTGCAATTATCCACATTATTTACGCTTCTGCAGCCAGATCCGCCTTACAGCCTGTTTCCTAAACGCTGCAATTCGTTTCATTTCTTTTTTTGGCCAGTTGTTGTTCCCTCCCCATCCCAAACTCCCTGGCGTTCCCCTCTGTCAGCTCACTCTCTGCTTTCATCAGTCATGGCCTTGATCTGAGTTTGCCCCTGAGCTGTCCGTCAAGGCCGTCACCTCTCTGCCAATAACAACCACACATGCAGTTTTCCATGACTTCAGCTCCGGCCCCCTCATGCAGCGATCAAACACATGCATAAACGACATGCCCACTCACACACACACATGCACACGCACGGATAGTTCACACTCGTCGGGTACATGGACGATATGTTTCCACCTTTCCAATCTGATTGGGTCGGTTTATTCAACAGACTTTTTTGATCTTGCAACAATGTGTTGCTTCATAAGCACGATTGATTTGAAAAATAGGGCAATTTTAATCAATAGATGCTTTGCCTCATTGAGAAATGTTGGATTATTGCATGTGTGTTTGTGCACTAATATAGTAGGGATGGTCATTGTGGTCATTTTGTTGAGTATTCAGGGTTGGAGGTCCATCTGTGCTGATTTTTAATTGTTTGTCTATTTACATATGCGTCATATTGATGTCTTTTGTCAGTTTTTTTAGTGTACTGATGACATTTACTTGCACACCATATTTTAAAGGCACTATGTTTATGTGAAGTTATTTTAAGTTACGGCCACAGTAGCACAAAGGCATATAAGCATGCAAACAAGACTGTGTGCTTGAAATGCATTGAACAAGCATTCATATTTGGACGTGTACAATGGCAGTGCAATTATAGTATATCAATCGTTTTGTGCAGCAGAGGAATCCCCGATATAAAATTTGGTTTAAAGAATTTTGAATTTAATAAAATTCATTCTTGCTTCAAGTGAGTCCATAATTCAGTAACTGATGGGATCGATGGATTTAATGAGTTCATGTTGTGAAATATTTTGTTAGACTGATTCAAACCGATAATTGAGTTTGTGAGTCTTATTGACCGATGAAAAGAACTGGTTCATAAGAGTCATTGGATCATGAATCAGACTTTAATGGTTGCACTTTTTGGTTTACTAAAAATTTGTTGCTAAAATCATGTGTTTGTTAATCATACTACATTGATTTCATTATATGTTTTTGATGAATTTAAAAGAACCAGCTCATGAGAGTCATTAGTTTCATCAATTGACACTGCCTGGTTGCACTGTATTTTTTTTTGATTCACTAAAAAAAACTGGCTCATAACGAGTCATTGATTTGTGAATCATACTATATTGATTGCACTATATGTTTTTGATTCACTAAAAAAGAATCAGCCCATAAGACTTATTTGTTCTTGAATCAAATGGCACGGGTTGCACTATGTTTTTGATTTCACAAAAAAAAGAGCTGCCTCATAAGAGCAAATTGCTGCCTCATTTGTTTGTGAATCAAATTACATTTTGTACTACATGTTTTTGGTTTGCTAAAAAGAATTTGCTCATAAGAGTCATTAGTTTGTGAATCAAATGACACTAGTCGTACTATGTTTTTGATTCACTTAAAAGAGCCAACTCAGAAGAATCACTGGTTCGTGATTCAAATGACACAGGTTGCACTAAATGTTTTTGATTCACTTAATAGAGCCAGCACATAAGAGTCTAAAAAGAACTGGCTTGTAAGAGTCATTAGTTTATGAATCAAATGACAAGGGTTGCACTATGTTTTCGATTCACTCAAAAGAGCCAGCTCATAAGAGTCATTTGTTTATGAAATGGATTACACTTGTTTCACTGTATGTTTTGGATTCACTAAAAAGAACCAACTCATAAGAGTCATTAGTTTGTGAATCAAAAGACACCGTTTACATTGTATGTTTTTATTTACTAAAAAGAGCCAGCTCATAAGAATCATTGGTTCGTAAATCAGATGACATGAGTTGCACTATATGTTTTTAATTCACTTGAAAGAATTGGCTCATACGAGTCATTTGTTTGTGAATCAGATAACACGGGCTGCGCTATATGTTTTTAAAATTACTTAAAGCAGTCGCGCATAAATCTTAAATCAAATGACACTGGTTGCACTATATGTTTTTGATTGTGCAGTCAGTAAACGAAAAATAAAAAATACATATTGTCTTAACATCATTTTGCCAAATTGTTGCCTTATCAGACTGCAAAAAAATTTGTTCTTTCAGCATGGCGCTTCATATTCATGTCCTCCACTGAATAGTGGTGCAAAAACACTGCTAGCCTAAAGTATATTTCTGGCCTGACATGTAACAGATATGACTCATCTCTTGATATTCACATGCAGAATACAATTAGATCAGTGATGTTGCAGATCTCACACAATCTTTGTCTTTCTCTCAACAGGCTCGGTGACACCTATGTTCGTGCGACTGCCGTGCGGAGGAATCGGGGTGAGTTTCTCTTTCTTTCCCATGTGTAAATAACGGTTCTGTTTGTTCTCCCTCCCCCGAACTCCAGCGGCAACAAAAACTGTTGCTCTCCTCTCTGCTGAGCGGGTAATTGTGTCCAGATGTTTTCTATAAACAAGCTGTGTGCGGTGTGTGTGTGTGTGTGTGTGTGTATTCTCTGATGATGATGATGATGATGATGATGAATGAATGGATAGACTTGTTCTTCAGTGCTGAGTGGACAGTGTCAGCCACACTCTTCACGGCTCTGGAACAGGAAGTACTCATCCTCACTTCTCTCATTCTACTCATGCCCTCCTCTCCTGCTGTAGGTGAATGATTCAGACAGACCGTGAATGGTTTCCTGTAATGAATGGAGAGATGGTTCAGTCATTGATGTGGAAGCATACAGAGTAGCCTCGCTGTTGTGTTGTCATTGATATATCCATGCGTCAAAGGAAAGTTATTTCTTTTTCCAGGGCTTGGCCTGTTGCAACTATTGGACCTAATCTTGACTTTTTGGGATAATGTGATCATTCTTTTTACATTGCATTTTTGCATTTACGTTTATGCATTTGGCAGATGCCTTTATGCAAAGTGACTTACATTGAATATCTGTTTTGAACCAATGACCTTACCATACCATATTGTTTGAGCTACATGCAGGCTATATTAAAGTTTCCCATCAAAATAAGGAAATGTTAAAGGGGTCATAGGATGCCCATTTTCCACAAGTTGATATGATTCTTTAGGGTCTTAATGAAAAGTCTGTA
>NW_015544168.1:160879-162406 GCF_001515605.1 Sinocyclocheilus anshuiensis
GGAAAGGCGATTTGCAAAGATTCATTACAAAACATTATACTCACTTCTTCTGTAGATGAGGCTGGATCATGAATGACTCGCGCGAACATAGACGCATTTATGTAGATCGGGGGCGCATTCCCTTCAGAAACAATGTAATCCACTGCAAGTTCAGCGGCTCAGATGTCAGGAGTAAATGACGACTGCTATGTTCATTATTACATCCAACAACAAAACAGCTCAATCGCTTAGGAGTCATTCTTGTTTACATCTGCTCTGGCGGTGAAACAATGGCGGACTGATGACAGCTCACTCAGGGTGGGTCTGAGGTAAGACACCAGTCCAGTCTGTGCTGAAACGCTACTGTCAATCAAACTATCGTGGGAGGGGCCAGTCTGTGTGACGTCACTGTGTGTGTGGCACTATGAGTATAACTGAATATTGGCATGTAGATGTCTTCAGGCAAGGACTTTTATTAAACGTGAAGTTTGGGGCAGATCAGACATTGTATGCATGAGTTTGCAAAAAAAGTTTCATTGCAAAACATCGAAATTTGTCAGGCCGCCACGGACAAGCCCTTCAACAAAAACTCAAGATCTTCACAATTTAACATCACAAAGGGCTTTCGATTACCCTGACCACATTTGGTGTTGATCTGAGTAAATCTCTAGGAGTTCGTTAAAATACAACACCTGAAAATGGCAAAAATTAGACAAAATTTGCTGAGAAAATTCTAAATAACTGACTTCCTGTTGGGTTTCGGAATTTGCTCCAAGACACTTTTTTTGTAGGTTTTGGTTTGTTACATGTTTATTGTGTTACATGCTTACAAAATTTGTTTATGTATCTGAAACATAGCTCGAGGGGCACTTTGTTGAATGTGTATTGGTATTGGTTGAATGAGGCTTTACTTGCCGTGAAGCGGATGAAGAAAGTGACGTCGCGAAATATCTCGATGAACGTTATTTTTCTGGCCATAACCCTCCAGCTCAGGTGAGCCTTCCTTTCTTCCTGTTTTTCATGTAAAGATTGAGAAGGAATGGAAGAGGCCGTTTTTTCCTCACGCATCCATCGATTCCAGCATACAAGTTATGCCAACATCGAGGCGATGCGCAAAAGCGGTTATGGGAAGATGCCCCTATAGAGAGACGCTGGCCAGCTATCTCTCTATGGGTGAGACGTCCTCTAAGACTCCCCTCCTTGACATCTCGCTTGGATGCCAGGGCATACGCAGCAGCAGCTGGTCGGGCTGTCGCTTCATTGCACACGATGGTGATGCTCCAAGCATATCAGGCTGACCGGCTGAAAGACCGGGATAGAAGTCCAGGTCTGAGCCCGAACAACCCAGGGGTCCTAGCCCGTCTCAGTTTTGAGGATCAGAGACTGGCTCAGAAGGCTAGTGTCGCGGCTCGCGCTCCTCCCCCGCCCGCGGGTAGGGGTAGGAAGAATCACGGGTCAAAGGAAGTTGAGTAAAAGACCTAAGGGATGTGATCCAGACAAGGGCGTCAGTGCTTTTGTCCGGATCAGAGTGATACCTCAGTATCTACT
>NW_015544168.1:162416-163119 GCF_001515605.1 Sinocyclocheilus anshuiensis
CCCCATAGCGACCCCTAGAGGACGCAGTGTCTCGTTCCCTACTCAGGGAACCATGCTTACATAAGTAACCTGAGACGTTTCCTTTCTGTGAACAAATTAAGCCTGTTACAAAAATGAACTGAAACTCAGCATATATAGGCTACGTTGCGTGTCGCACTGTTTTTTTCCCTTGTTTATCTGTAAACTAAATCAAATATATTTCAAGAATTTATTCCTAGTATGTATATATGTACTGCAGATTTTATATATATATAACATAATGTAATAATATTTAGTATTTTCACATCTAGGTGGAAAAAACTGTAATTTGTACTACTGTCTGTTCAAAATAAATGAAAAGAAACAGAGCATAGTAGATTTTTTATTTTTTTTCCCCTGTTGTACCGAAATCGTATATCGAACCGTGACCCCCGAACCGTGACATCTGTGTACTGTTCCACCCCTATTGTGTATGTATATAAAACAATATTTATGTTTTTGTGAACAATTTTTACTCTTAATATGTTGTTCAGATGAACTGGGATCCAACCTCTCACACTTTGACAGTTTACACAAAGAATGTAATTATCTGTCTTTCTATTAATACCCAGACAAGTTTCATAATTGTGATAGATTTGTTTTATGCTTCCAGACGCAGTGAGGTGGATTTGGTTTTGAAGGTGAATTTGTGTGTGTGTGTGTGTGTGTGTGTGTGTGTGTGTGT
>NW_015544168.1:163596-191993 GCF_001515605.1 Sinocyclocheilus anshuiensis
TTCAGACACGGGTCACGACGAGGCGTTCCCCATAGCGACCCCTAGAGGACGCAGTGTCTCGTTCCCTACTCAGGGAACCATGCTTACATAAGTAACCTGAGACGTTTCCTTTCTGTGAACAAATTAAGCCTGTTACAAAAATGAACTGAAACTCAGCATATATAGGCTACGTTGCGTGTCGCACTGTTTTTTTCCCTTGTTTATCTGTAAACTAAATCAAATATATTTCAAGAATTTATTCCTAGTATGTATATATGTACTGCAGATTTTATATATATATAACATAATGTAATAATATTTAGTATTTTCACATCTAGGTGGAAATTTTTTTAATTTATACTACTGTCTGTTCAAAATAAATGAAAAGAAACAGAGCATAGTAGATTTTTTATTTTTTTTCCCCTGTTGTACCGAAATCGTATATCGAACCGTGACCCCCGAACCGTGACATCTGTGTACTGTTCCACCCCTATTGTGTATGTATATAAAACAATATTTATGTTTTTGTGAACAATTTTTACTCTTAATATGTTGTTCAGATGAACTGGGATCCAACCTCTCACACTTTGACAGTTTACACAAAGAATGTAATTATCTGTCTTTCTATTAATACCCAGACAAGTTTCATAATTGTGATAGATTTGTTTTATGCTTCCAGACGCAGTGAGGTGGATTTGGTTTTGAAGGTGAATTTGTGTGTGTGTGTGTGTGTGTGTGTGTGTGTGTGTGTATTAGTTCAATGGTGTGACCTCAGGCAGGGCTGTTGGAGGGGGACTGATAAATGACAGGTGGTCCCGTCTGGCTGAAGTCACAGTCTTTGAGCTGAATGGTGAGAAACAGAAGGGCTCTGGACTCTTTTATGGAAATGGAACAAAATTGTTGTCTTCCTGCATCTTTACAGCGACAATTAGCCTGTCAGGGTGAAGATAAACTGTGCTTGTTCATTCCAACACGCTCCCCAGTCCTGCCTGAGACCTGCGACCCCAAACTTCGGTGTCTACATCACTCTTTACTTTCTACTGCTTTTACACCATGGGCCGCGCTTTTGGGGCTGAAGCCCTGGTGTCTTGATGTCTTTTGCCAAGGTTTTTTTTTTTTTTGTATTTTTTTTTTTATACATATACTGTTAAATATGCACAAAGTTTAGTGTAGTTTACTAAAACCATAAAACAAGTTTTTATTATTTGAAATAAAATAAATGTTAACTGAAATAAAATTAAAAAAAAGAACTTAAACTTATTTTATTTCAGCTAGTTGCCAAGACAGCATTTCTTATTTTTATTTAGCTTAAATTAATAAATTAATAAAGAACTATATAAACATCAAAAAAACTAATAAAAACAACAAATTTACTCAAACTTTAACTAAAATTAACATGAAAACAAAAAATATAAAAATAAAATGAAATTCAAAACGTCTTAACTTTGATAAAGAATATCTTTTTTTCTGTTTTGAGACTTTAGTCTTTGCAACTTCAGGGATCTTATCTATGCACAATCAGCTTGTAACACTCCAAAGAGAAAGGAAAACTTGAAATCGCATCATATGACCCCTTTAACAAAAACTATAGTAGTATCTCAATGAAACTAAAATAACAGTGATATGCACTAAAGCTTAGTGGTTTTAATTTTAACACCAATAATATTGAAAGATTTTTAGTTTTTTTTTGTTTTTGAGTTATTTATTTTCATTATTATTTATTTGAAAGTGTTTTATAGAAATTCTGTTCCAAAACGTAGTGAGCTGCCTATGTGAGCAGTATTTTAAGGCATCATAGTTGCACTCCAGACTTAAAATATGCCAGAATGTCTATATCTCATCTTTTTTTGCTCTCTCTCTCTTTCTTTCTTTTATTTCTACATTAAATTCCTTCATCATGCACTCTTGCTCTCTTTCATTGGCGCACTCGCTCTCATTTCCCTAGCTTTTCTCTCTCTCAGTTCCCCGATTCATTTTTTTCTGTTTTAAATGCACTACAGGCTCATAATTCGTGACAAAGTCATTCTTGGCGGATCTTGAAAAGACCAGGGTTTTTTTAAGTTGCCCTTGAGCACTTATGCCATTGAAAAGCTGAATTCCTAAATGGATGGAGGATATGTATTCTGAGAGGGAGACCCAGGGTTGGTAAACCCCTTCGGAGTGCCTCAGAGGTTCTCCAGATTTCTCACTTCCCTCTCGCCGTCTTTCTTGTTGCCAGCTTGTTGTTTCATTACGTGCTTATGACGTCAGTTGATGGATAATGGATGTTCAAGAGAAGACTTTTTGTAATTGACACCGTTTTCACCATTTTAAACACCCTGCTTTCACTAGTTCAAATATAATATATGGGTAAATTTTTTAAATATATCAAATATTTGTAAATAAAAAAATAATAATTATATTGCAAACTTTGGCTGTTTTTTCAGTTTGATGTGCAGAACTACAGAATGCCAAAGTGTAAAAACTTTTCCCCCTTAAAAATAAATAAATAAACTTAAAAAATATATATGTAATTGTTTTTATTTATTTTAAACTGCAGTATTATATATTATATTAATTTATTATTATAAAATAATTAGTGCTGTCAAACGATTAATCGCGATTAATCGCATCCAAAATAAACGTTTTTGTTTACATAATATATGTGCGTGTACTGTGTATATTTATTATGTGTATATATGAATACACACTCACACCGTATATATTTTGAAAATATTTACATGTTTTACTTGTATATATTTATATTCATATAATTTATATTATATATAAAGACGTATCAGTTTAGATTAATTATTTTAATTATTTAAAACAATATATATTTTTTATTCATTTTTATTATTTAAAATAATTTATATAATTTGTAATTTAAAAAAAAAAACAGCAACAAAAATAATAAAAGGACTACAGGCCAAAAGGTATAAACTTTAATTATTTTATTTATTTATTTTAAACAGCATTATTTATTTTTTAATGTTCTAAAATTAATTTTACCCATGACCCCATTTAAGTGCTGAAGTATTAGTGTGTGTGTTCCTGTGTGTATGTGTGTGTTCATTTGTGCAGTAATTGCAGGCTGTAGGGCAGACGTGTGTGAGCATAATCAGTAATGCCTGATGAATGGCTATTTTCTGTCTCTAGGCATTCTGGGAATGCCCCCTTTCCGAGCCAGGTCTCTCCCGCCACTATTTGCCTTTCGTGTCACAGAATAAACGCCCATTCTCGACCTGTCTGCCCTAAACTCCCAACATGCTTGTGGGTTGTGCATTAGGTGTCAAAAGAGGCTTCTTTGTGACCATGTTGTTGGTTTGTGTGTCAGTCTCGATGTGTCGTTTTCTCTTCCTGATTGCTCGGCAATCAAGCTCCTCTGTAAGAATGAGAAGGGCACAAAAGAGGATGTTTGGGAACGGTTGGGTGCGAAGGCCTCATGTACTCTGCTGTGTCTGTTTGCTGTCCGCTTGAGTAAACGTCTCACTTCTGTCCTGTGTAGTCTGTCAGCGGTGAGAAAACACTGGAACGAGAGACTTTCCACTGTCCTCATATTCGTGGGTTCATGAGGAGTGGTCGCTAACATAAGGATGCACAATACCATTTAACTGGTTAGAAATTGTGAGTGCAATCATTTTTAAGTACAGTGGGAGTAATGATTTGTGGGTAACATAGTATCATGAATTTTCATGAAACATTAACTCTATTAATAACATAAAATGCACAACACTATTTACTCTTTCTTGTTTTTTTATTAATTTCTATATTGTTTTTTTTTTTTATTTACATTTGTAAATATTTTTTATAATATTTTTTTTTTCATTTTAATATTTTTATTTTCCCCATGTTTTATTTTATTTTAATTTATATATAAAATATATACAGTAAAGCATATCAGTTGGCTTAATTAGTTTAATAGACCCCAATAACTTTTTTTGTAGTACAGTACAATGGGACTAACTGTGGCTTAGCAAAGCAGTGATTTTTTTTTGTAGATTATTCCTTATTATATTTTTAATAATTATGTCATATTTGTACAAGTATTTTTATATGTACATTTTATGTATCAATTTAATATTTTTTCTATTTTTATAATATTTTTTAAATTATTTTCTCATGTTTTATGTTGTTTATTATTTTATTTTCACTTATATATTTTTAAATAGAACCGATACAATAATGTATTGAGTAAAAGGCATCAAAGATATAAATCATATCAGCTAGCTTAACTGGTTTATTAAAGACAGATAACATATTATTATTTTTATTATTGTTATTTTTAGTGGTCGACCGATATGGGTTTTTTGACAGCCGATGCCGATATCTTGGAAAGCAGGATGGCCGATATAAAGCCGATATAATTTTATTTATTTTAATTAATATTTAAGAAATTTGAAATTATTTGAAGATGGATTAAAAATAATTGTGTAAAATAAACATACTTATACTTTAGAAGACAAAGCATTTTTCACAAATAAATATTTAATAAAAATCTAATTGAATAGTATGTAAATAAATATTTTTATTCCCTGGCAGAAATAAGCTTTCTTGTATTTCTCCTCAGGCTTGTTTGACTCATAATGAGGTGAGTTGCAGCCTCGCCAGTGTTTGTCTGGGGTCAGGTGACCTGGGGCATCCTCAGAGCTCACAGGAAGTGACCCAAAATACACAATCTACTCACATAATGCAAACATTCCATAGTGTAACCTAACCCTGATTGAGCTGCCGCCCACCCCAGTAACATAACACACGGAAATGCATCTATCATCGCATTCAAAAATGCCATGCCTCATGCCCAGAAAAACACAATACACCTACATCATCCACAATCATCAGCTGCAATCCAAACACTTTTCCTTCTCTGTTTTGCTCTCATTCTCTGGATATAATAATATCCTCTGGAGTGAGGAAGGATAACAATATCATGCAGTTGTAGGTGACCCAGTGTGAACTGTGAGGGAACGCAACATCACGTATTAGCAGACTAAAAGTCCTCTTTCTCTCAGTAGCCATGGGACGGCATGCGGCAACATGGTAGCATCCACATTAGAATGAGGTTTTTGTAAATTAACCCTCATTCATCAGTGTAGTCCAAGCCAGACTCAGTGCAACAAGTTCCAGTGTGTTCTATCCTCAGTGAAAGTGAAATGCTGCATAAAATGACAAAATCACAACTAATCAATAAATAAATATGGATGTGCAGTCAGCCAAAATATGTATAAAAATAAAAAATGGGGTGATCATTGCTAAAATAGCTACTTGAATTGGACTAAATAATAGATTAAATATTATTGTTATAATTAAATATTATTGCATCAAACTTCCAAAAAATAAAGGAGCAATAATTTTAGAACAGTATTTCAAGCTAATTAATTATCCAGCTTGAAATATCGATTAGAAATTATTGTTCCTTTATTATTTTTTAATAATTACTTATTACATTTTATAGAGACAAAATATTTAATTGCATAGAAATTGCTCTTTGTGGGTGCAATGTCTTTAGATATTTCTTAATCCTTAGTAATCCTTACTTTTTTCCCCTATTTTATTCTGTTTTTCCCCCCGTTTTTCTTTTCTTTCTTATTTTTATATTAAATGTATATATTTTTTATATATATAATTAAATAAAATAAAAATTACAAATATGATTATAAAATATTTTATTTAATTATTAATTTAAGATATGTTTTGCACACAACCTTGTTACCACAAAATTGTCTCTATTCCAAGTGAAAGATCTTTTAAATTGTTACTTTTGAATAATTTGTTGAGAAACGAAAGCAAATTGCCCCGTTTTCTCAAATTTGTACACATTGTAATAATGACTTAATTTGTCAACCTCAAACATTCAACATTGTTACCCAAATAATTGTAAGAAAAATTAATCAAACAAATACTTTTTCTGGATTAATATGTTTATCAGTGCACTAAAAAAAATAATGTTGAAACAATTTTCACTCAGAAATTTCTAGAAAACCACAAATTATTACAAAGAAATGCCTAGAATTATTAAATTAATTGTAAGAAAAAAAAATCATCAAATACTTTTTCTGGATGAATACGTTTATCAGTGCACTGAAAAAAACAATGTTGAAACAATTTTCACTCAGAAATTGCTAGAGAATTTCACAAATAATTACAAATAAATGGTAAGTGTTATTGACATTTTTAAGTTGAAAAACTTGTAGACAAAATAATATTTTCTTGTACTCCAATCATTTCTGTTTTATTTATAACTTTGAAAAATAATATTTTACTGTGTAATTACAAATCAATGATGCATTTTGACAATGCATTTTGTCTAATTAATTTTGATGTTTAGTTTATATTACTAGAAAACAGTAATTACAAAAAATAAAGGTTTTAAACTGTATTTAGAAATGTCCCAATTTGTGGTTGCGAAAAAATGACCATTAGTTTGACCTCAGTATTGTCAATCAACAGTTTCTGGAGGTTAAGCACTTCTTTTTACTGACCAACTGCTGAAACATGAAAACTGATTTCATGATTCGTTTTGTAAGAGTTTCAAGCCCCCTCTGTACTTTATTCCTGAAAAGTACCATGTATTGCTGATCTGGAAGCGTTTTCTTGCATGCTTCAGAGTTTGAGCTGTTTGGGTACACTGCGTTCTCAATGCTCAGCAACTTGGATGCAATTTTATTTATCTTAAAGCTTGATGGTTTATCCAAATTAATGTCAGGTATTGTTAACGTGGGACTAAATTCCCTCTAATTGCCGAACGTTGCTGCTCTTAAACGCTCGAGCGTCACAGCCGCTCCTCCCATCTTTATTCCCAGTGCGTCTCCCTCATTACGGAAAGGTTAAAGTAAACGAGTGTTCCTCAGTCTCTATGGTGAAAGGTTAAATAAAAGGATTGTTCCATCGATGGCGTGTTTGAGGAAAATAGAATAATATATTGAATATAAGATTGAACTAAAAGTTTTTTCAAAAGTAAATAACTAAATTAATTTAAAATGTTTTTTAATTATTTTCAAATGTATTATTTTTACATAATTATGATATTATTAATTAAATTATGCATTGTTGTTACTTCTATGTTAATTAATTAGTTTATGCTCCCTTAAAACTTTAATATATTGTAATGTCAAACTCAGTCAAGGTCTTCTTCAGGTACACATGATTGTAATTTCATTACATTTTTATTGATATGTCCTTGTTACCCATAAAAAGTAACAATAATTAATGTATAATTTTAATAGAATATTTTTTTTTTCTTTTGATTTTTTTTTTGACCAAGCATCTGTTGTAAGTTATGTTGTGATGTGTGATGTTGTGATGTTAAGGTGCCTATGTATTTCTCACTTCCAAGGTCTGAGACGCTGTGGCTTAAACAGCTGTGTGTGTTTTTGTGTTCACAGAATGGCTTTGCTGTGGTGCGACCTCCAGGACATCACGCTGAGGAGAGCACTCCCATGTACGTCCCCACTGTATCTGTGTGATCTCCAAATACACTCCACAGCCAATATCAGCATCACTTTAAACACACCTCAGTCTCTATGGTGAAAGGTTAAATAAAAGGATTGTTCCATCGATGGCGTGTTTGAGGAGCAGACTGAGGTTTGGTGCCTCTGCCGTGGGCCGCGGGCCAGGCCCTGTTCTTACGCTCTGATGTCAAGCCAGGACACAGTGGGTGAATCGTGTCATTAGTGAAATGAGACAATCCATCAGGCCAGGAGGTCCACTTCACAAACGCACACGATCAGGCCCTCCACGATAGATCACACACCAGCTGATTGTCCCGGTTCTGTGTTCTCTCTCACAAGATGTTTTGTGCTTTTTGTTTTTGACACATAACAGGGGATTTTGCTATTTCAACTCGGTCGCCGTTGCAGCCAAACTTCTGCAGCAGAGACTTAACGTCAGTAAGATTCTCATTGTAGACTGGGTAAGTTCACACTCAATCAGTTCATATTTGCTTTATTAATAAATGTCCCTTTTCCTATTTCTGTGCCACTAGAGTTACCAAACTGAATTGCACAAATAATCTCATTTTCAAACCGATTCCCAAACAGTGACATTGATGCATATATTAAAAGTGGAAAAAATTGCACATCATTTTCAGTAAATCACAATTCTTTTATCTTTCTTTCTAACTCTTTAATTATTTTATCACAGTTTAATAGTTTTCTTTTCTGCTAACATAAACAGTGCCATGAGTGGGGGGGGGTGGGATATTTGAATATTTTATTATAAATTAAATCTAATATTTAGTTTATAATAAAATATGAATATATTTAATACATTTAAAATTTCATAAATTAAATATTTACAAAACATCAAGAAAATATGTAAAGTTATTTTGCAAAACATCAAGAAAATATGTAAAGTTACAATATTTTGCATTGGTAATATTAGCTTTATAAATATATAATTTGACATTTTTAATTTATTACATATTTTAAATGTATTAATGTGTTAATTATTAAAAACTTATCAATTAATATGAATGTAATATTATATATGTTTCATTTATAATATTACTTCATTTATAATAAAATAATAAATTATTTCATGCATTTAAAATTTCTGAAATTAAATATTTATAAAATATCAGAATATATATATATATGTGTGTGTGTGTGTGTGTGTGTGTATATATATATAAAATTTAATATTTTGCACTGGTTTTATTTGCATTATAAACATAATTTATGGAATTTTAAATTTATTAAATATTTTAAATGTGTTCATGTATTTATTATTAAAAACCTATTAATTATTGTAAATGAAATATATATTTCATTTATAATATTACTTAATTTATAATAAAATATTAAATGAATTAAAATATTGAATTTTATTTTACATACTGGTTACCACTGTATCTGTGTGATCTCCAAATACACTCCACAGCCAATATCAGCATCACTTTAAACACACACACAGCATCATAAATCAGTGTGACACACACTATCCTCTCACGTTAATGAATCCCAGCACTGCAGTGGACCGCCTGGCCAAGACAACAGGACTTCCAGCACTCACGTTGGCTTCAGTACAGTAATGCAAATTGTCGGTGAGGTGAATACAGCGCAGTAGGCCGACGTTATCTCCACAATGACTCATGCCAGTTTTATTTGGAAGGACTAGCATGTGTTATAAACTGCATTTTTCGTGAGTAAGGTCGACTTTGGAGTGTCTTTTCTGTATCCAGCAATGAAAGGGATTCCTGTAGCTTGACATTAGAGTTTTGAATCTTCCAGAGAACACAACTCTAATATTTAGTTTATAATAAAATATGAATATATTTAATACATTTAAAATTTCATAAATTAAATATTTACAAAACATCAAGAAAATATGTAAAGTTATTTTGCAAAACATCAAGAAAATATGTAAAGTTACAATATTTTGCATTGGTAATATTAGCTTTATAAATATATAATTTGACATTTTTAATTTATTACATATTTTAAATGTATTAATGTGTTAATTATTAAAAACTTATCAATTAATATGAATGTAATATTATATATGTTTCATTTATAATATTACTTCATTTATAATAAAATAATAAATTATTTCATGCATTTAAAATTTCTGAAATTAAATATTTATAAAATATCAGAATATATATATATATGTGTGTGTGTGTGTGTGTGTGTGTATATATATATAAAATTTAATATTTTGCACTGGTTTTATTTGCATTATAAACATAATTTATGGAATTTTAAATTTATTAAATATTTTAAATGTGTTCATGTATTTATTATTAAAAACCTATTAATTATTGTAAATGAAATATATATTTCATTTATAATATTACTTAATTTATAATAAAATATTAAATGAATTAAAATATTGAATTTTATTTTACATACTGGTTATATTATCTTTATAAATATTTAATGTATTGCATTTTAAAGTATTAAATATAAATGCAACTTATTATTTATTTTTTGTAAATTAAATCATTAAAATCTAAACAATAAAATTTATGGCATGTGGGACGGTGTCTGTCTGATCTTGGGCCAGCAGTAGACTGAAATGGGTCCACATACACAGGAAGAAGTGTGGCGTCAGGGCAGGGCTCTGCTGGGGTCATTAGGGTTTCTGGATGCCTTTTAAAATGTCTTTCATTTCCTCCTGTCTGTCACACGGGGAAGCTGACCGTGACGTAGTGGCAGACATGAAAAGAAATTAACAGAATAATACAGCTCTCTTAAACGGCCCTCCTGCATCACAGACGACTCAGAATAGATTTTTACATGCTTTTCATTCCAATGCGAATACAACAGAGTGACGACATGTCTTTTAACAGCATCTGACTTTTACATTGTTTAACCAAATATTATTGATTTTTTGTGCTGTTTTGACTGGTGTTGGCCTTTCTGAAAGACATCACTGGACACTTGCTGGTTCCTCTTCAGTTTGCGTACAGAGCAAACAGGTCTGTGGATGATGCATTATATTCTGCAACATCTTGATAAACCTGAGACTGAGACTGACGCAAGGATCTTATTTGTGGACTTCAGTTCGGTCTTCAATACCATCATGCCTGACCTTTTCTCAGACAAACTGACCCAGCTCTCTGTGCCCACCCCAATCTGTCAGTGGATCACAAGCTTCCTGACAGACGGGCAGCAGCTAGTGAGGCTGGATAAACTCACATCCAGGACTCTCACGATCAGCACTGGCGCCCCTCAGGGATGTGTGCTCTCCCCACTGCTCTTCTCCCTGTATACAAATGAATGCACTGCAAAAGACCCCTCTGTCTAGCCCTTGAAATTTGCAGATGATACTACTATCATCGGCCTCTTACACAACGGAGTCACAACAACCTGGATCTGAACACGCTCAAAACAGTTGAGATAATAGTGGACTTCAAGAGAAACCGCCCTGCACTCCCTCCACTCACCATCATGGACAGCGGCTGTAGTAGAGTCATTCAGGTTCCTGTCACCACCATCTCTCAGGACCTGACGTGGGACACTCACATAGACTCCATTGCTAAAAAGGCCAGCAAAGGCTGTACTTCCTTCACCAGCTGAGGAAGTTCAGCCTGCCACAGGAGCTGCTGAAACAGTTCTACTCGGCCATCATTGAGTCTGTCCTGTGTTCATCCATAACTGTCTGGTTTGGTTCAGCCACCAAATCAGACATCAAGAGACTACAACGGACAGTCAGGAATACTCAGAAGATTATTGGTTCCCCCCTGCCCAACTTCCAAGATCTTTACACGTCCAGAGTGAGGAAAGGCACCAACCACCAGAACAGCCAGGCACAAGAACATTTTTTTCCCACAGGCTGTATTCAGCCTGAACAATTAAAACTTGCATAACTATACATTGTCCATTATAACTGACACATTTATACATACCATCTGAAAATTGTACATTTGTAAACTACATAAACTGTACACTTGTAAATAACATATCTGTACATTCATTAAAACAATTCTATATGTTTTTTCTCTATATTTCTACTTCTGTATTATTCTCGCATTATTTAATTTTCTGTTTTTTTCTTGTTAGTGTTTTATTTTATCTCTACTGTGTAATTCCTGTGTATGCCTGCAGTGCACTATAATGTATGTTTGCACTATATCTGTACTTTCTTCTGCACTGGAAGCTCAACTGGAAGACAAATTCCTTGTGTGGAACATGCTTGGCAATAAAGCTCTTTTTTCTAAAGCTCTTTCTGGTCACTAGAACAAACAGATGACATTTAAATTATATGTACTGTTGTGTATTAGGACGTTCACCATGGCAACGGGACTCAACAGGCCTTCTACAGTGACCCTAATGTCCTGTATGTGTCTCTCCATCGCTACGATGATGGGAACTTCTTCCCTGGCAGCGGAGCCCATGATGAGGTGGGTTTTATGTACATTTTGACAGTAATTTGATATACACTACCATTCAAAAGTTAAGGGTCCGTACGATTTTTGAAAGAAGACATATTATCACCGAGGCTGCATTTATTTGATCAAAAATAGTCAAAACAGAAAAAAAAACCAGCTAAATTATCAGTAATAATTGTGCAATATTTTTAAATTTAAATTAACTGTTTTCTATTTGTATATATTTTAAAATTAATATATTTCTGTGATTCAAAGCTGAATTTTCAGCATCATTACTCCAGTCTTCAGTGTCACATGATCCTTCAGAAATCATTCTAATATGCTGATCTGCTGCTCAAGAAACATTTTTTATAATTATCAATGTGGAAAACAGTTATGCTGCTTAACATATTTGTGCAAACCATGATTCTTTTTTTTTTTTTTTCCGGAATTCTTTGAACAATAGAAAGAACAGCTTTAATTTGAATCTTTGGTAATAATATACAGGAAAAGTCTTTACTGTCACTTTTGATCAGTTTAATGCTAAATGAAAGTATTATTCTTTCAAAGTAAAAACCTTACTGACCCCAAACGTTTGAATGGTACTGTAATCACACTATTAGTCTATTTGCTTTGAAACATCGGAAAATATTACTTTTTTCCAATTTATATTGTTTATATTTGTTTTCAGTAAGAGGAACCAGAATTTATACCAAGCAGCCGTTTTTGCCATATAAATTAAAAATGCAATAAATACAACATTTACATATGCATGTAATACCAATATTTTGATACAAATGTCTGAGATTTCATTGAAAGTCTGAAATTCAAAATCAGATTTAAACCTAAAAATAAACAGTTTGGGGGGTTGGAATACCTCTCTAAGAAAAATTGGGGAAAATAAAGACAAAATGTTTAATATTCTGCACTATTTCTAGGTCACTAAGCAAATTTGTGACATTATCCTGTGATTTGTTTGCACAGACAGTCAGATGTTCTTTCTTTCATTGGAAATTGTCAGGTTTTATACAGTTTTTTAACTTGAATTGAATTTAATTGAATTTTATATTTGTAACAAATGCAAACTAAAAGCATTTTCACAAGTGGTCTTAGACTTTTGGACCTTACTGTATATTCTGAATATCTAATATAAATATATCAGACATCAACCTGACATGAGCAGAGCAAAAGACAGTTGTGTTCTTCTTTTCCCCTTATTTGACTCCAATTTCTCTCAGTTATAATTAATGCTCATTATCATTGATCCGGTAAGTCAGCTCCTGACTCTGAACTAATGAGGAGATTCAAAATGTAATTGACTCCGTTGTAGCCCTAAATTCTGGTATTAGTCAAAGTCCATTTGGTTTTCAAATAAAACCTCATTACAGTTGTACTCTGGTCATAATTGTTGGGATTTGTCCTTCATTGGCTCTGTGATATCAGCCTTAATTTAGCGGTTTTCCTGGGGAAGTTGGAATGTACATGATTCATAATACCTGCTCATCTGCTCCAACAATAACTTTTTTTTTACTAAGCCACACATTTAATTGAATTGAATTTGTGGTTTGTCTGTGTTGTCTATAGGTGGGCATCAGTCCAGGCGTGGGCTTTAACGTGAACATGGCCTTCACCGGTGGTCTGGAGCCGCCCATGGGGGACGCAGATTATCTGGCAGCATTCAGGTAACACCGTCACCCATATATACCTGTTACACCAAAATGAGCGACAGTCTACATAACCTTCACATAGCATGTTACGGTCTTTGTTTACAAATATAAGACTGTAAATGCAGTTCAGCATCTTTTTGCCATCATGAGCTGACTTTTGTGTTGGAGTCAGTCAGGTGTCATATATTTCATAGCAGTCAATACAAACAATGCTTTTTGTAATTAAAATTGTTATTTTAAACTAACAAGTGTACAAAAACATATAGAATACTGTAGTATTGTAGCAAGGTGAAAATAGGAGCCACATCAGCTTTGTTGATTATTGTGTTTTTGTGTAATTTTATAGTTATAGTTTGTAGTTTTCATTTTAATTTTAGTTTCAGTTTTAATAATTTTTCTCTTATGTGCTGTTGTTTTATCATTTTTTAATTCTTTTAAAGGGATAGTTCACCCAAAAATGAAAATTCTGTCATTAATTATTCACCCTCATGTCGTTCCTAACCCGTAGATATATTTTATGCATTCTGAGAGCTCTCTGACCCTCCCATAGACAGCAAGGCTCCTTACATGATCAAGACTCAGAAACGTAGCAAGGAGATCGCTAAAATAATCCATGTGACATCAGTTGTTCAACCGTAATTTTACGAAGCTACGAGAATATTTTTGTGCGCAAATAACACCAAAATAAAGACTTTATTCAACAATTCGTCTCCTCCGTGTCATCCAGGCGCCATTTTGGAGAGTATCACATACGTAAACAACATATGCTGTTCTGTGTCAGCAGCACTGAACATGGATGCGCTGTTTACGTTGTTTATGCTTTGATCTGAACGTAAACAACGTATCCGCGTATATACATTGCATACGTTGTTTACGTATGTGATACTCTCCAAAATGGTGCTATAGGGTGACGCAGAGGAGACGAATTGTTGAATAAAGTCGTTATTTTTGTTTTCTTTGCGCACAAAAAGTATTCTCGTAGCTTCGTAAAATTACGGTTGAACCACTGCTGTCACATGGACTATTTTAACGATCTCCTTGCTACGTTTTTGGACCTTGATCGTGTAAGGACCCTTGCTGTCTATAGGAGGGTCAGAGAGCTCTCAGAATTAATCAAAAATATCTTAATTTGTGTTCTGAAGATGAACAAAGGTCTTATGGGATTGTAACGACGAGGGTGAGTAATTAATGACAGAATTTTCATTTTTGGTTGAACTATCCCTTTAAATATTTCTATTTAGTTTTCATTTACTTTTATTTCAGTTTCAGTTTTAAGACATTTTTGTACTTCGGCTTTAACTTATTTCAGCTAGTTGCCAAGGTAACGTTTCTACCTTGTAGAAAAAAGTAAAGTTTTTCATCTATTTATTATTATTATTTAATTTTTATTTAAGTTTTATTTCAATTACCAAAATTGTGTTTAATGGATTTGGTTTTAGTTAACAATAACAAATAAGGTTTTGCAATGTTTTAAGTATTGTATAGTTTTTGTCCTAGAAAACAAGTCAAAAAGACTAAAAACTCTTTAAAACCTATAAGTAATTTTTGCTGTGTAGTTTTGTTTTGCATAAATAGTTTTGACCTGGACATTATCCCAGCCCTCAGATACTGATGTTAGTTGTTCCTGGTTTGAGACCAGCAGGTTTTAGGGGCCGTTTCAGAATCTATGTTTCCCACTCAGAATTGCATTTTATTTGGAAATGTGCAAGATGGATCCAAGTTGGGCAGCCAGTGACACCATACTGATGAAAGAATCAGTAGACACTGTAACTAACTAATCAGTAAACACTCTAAATAACACAGAGTGATATTTGCCTTACAGTGTTTATTATGTATTACTTTCAGTGAATAGTTATTTACTCCCTCTGCCTATTTACAGTGGGTACGGAAAGTATTCAGACCCCCTTAAATTTTTCACTCTTTGTTATATTGCAGCCATTTGCTAAAATCAGCTCTTCAGGCAGTTCCTTTGACCTCATGATTCTCATTTGCTCTGACATGCACTGTGAGCTGTAAGGTCTTATATAGACAGGTGTGTGGCTTTCCTAATCAAGTCCAATCAGTATAATCAAACACAGCTGGACTCAAATGAAGGTGTAGAACCATCTCAAGGATGATCAGAAGAAATGGACAGCACCTGAGTTAAATATATGAGTGTCACAGCAAAGGGTCTGAATACTTAGGACCATGTGATATTTCAGTTTTTCTTTTTTAATAAATCTGCAAAAATGTCAACAATTCTGTGTTTTTCTGTCAATATGGGGTGCTGTGTGTACATTAATGAGGAAAAAAAATTAACTTAAATGATTTTAGCAAATGGCTGCAATATAACAAAGAGTGAAAAATTTAAGGGGGTCTGAATACTTTCCGTACCCACTGTATATTACCAGCAGCTGCACAGATTTTATGTGGGCACATGTGCCAGAGAGTGGCCTGTATAGGGCTGAATTTATCGCAAGGCAATATCCTTTTATCCCAACCCCAGTGACCTCACAGCCAATAGAAGGACTGTAATTCACCACAGTTTGTAACTCAAAAAAGCATGTGATGAGTGAGAACACAGGAGAATTCTAACTGACTCTTAAGAGCTGCAGGGAAAACACTCCAGTTTGATGGGTTAAATCAGTTGACTTTTTCTTTTTCGGCCTGACATAAATTGATAGGAAAGACATTTAAAAACCATTTCAAAGAGAATCAAAGACTCTTTTCCAAAACCTAGTGAGCCTACATAGGCAACGGCTTCTAAGGTGAAACCTCATAATTGACCAATTTGAAACGATTTTGGTGTTCATTGACTTTTATTCATTTTTGCTTATTTTGGCAGTGCATTAAGAGATTGCATTCTTAATCTGAATTTTTGATGTTTTCATTCAACTTGTCACAGTACATTATGGGATTGTATGGGATTGTCTCTTGTACATACTTTTTTGCTTTTGTGTCAGCTTCATGATCTCTTAAAATGAAACTTACTTAGGCAGAGGTAAATAGAGCCAAACCAACTCGCTGGTTTAATATTGC
This sequence comes from Sinocyclocheilus anshuiensis, assembly GCF_001515605.1. Taxonomy (NCBI): domain Eukaryota; kingdom Metazoa; phylum Chordata; class Actinopteri; order Cypriniformes; family Cyprinidae; genus Sinocyclocheilus; species Sinocyclocheilus anshuiensis. The sequence continues at coordinate 180,052 of NW_015544168.1, forward strand.
TTAACTGACACCCATATGACAGCCAAAGAGTGTGAAAAGCCCCAGGCAAAGCCCCATTTTCACAGAGATTTTTTTCATGAATTGTAGGCAGTTGTTGGAGAATTGGTTGGAGAATGGGGTCTTGTAACAATTTGTATAAGCACTGCTCATCCGTTGAACTGTCCCTTTCATCTGTAGCGGGGGCTAATAGGAGTCTTTGATGGTGAGCCAGTAAAGCTGAGCCCCATTAGCATTGGTGTTTGAGGCTATTAATAACCCCCTCCCTCATGGTGTGGGTGCACGGCCGATTCGAGACGCTCTTTGAAGAGGGGCCTCCGTGCCCAACGCGTTCAGGCTGCTTCGGCAGGTAGATGGCTAAAATATGGCCCACTGCAGGGCGATGATAAGACAGGATAGTCCTCGCTCATCCCTTTTTTTAAAAAAACGACCACCTCCTTCTCTTTGACCCAATCAGCCCGCTCTCAGTCTGTCCGACTGTTGTTGTAAATCTCTCCCCAACACGTCTTCGATAAATTCGCTTCACCTCCCTTCGGCGGCCTTTCCTCACGCAGGGTGTAAGCGATGCCAGCTGAGTCCGACCCATCTGTGCATCTGACCTCAAATCTCCCCCTGATCTCATCTGCATCAGCACCCGGCACCCGTATTAAGATGCTCCGGTTCGGCCATTGAGAATCAGTCAGTTGGAAAAGCTTTTAAGCTTTTTAGTTTGATGCGCATCTTCCTTCGTAAAGCCTGCAGGGATGCGACTCGCTTTCAATTGCTTTACGTTTCCATATGACTCACAGACACGTGTGTTGCCAGCCGCTGTACTCATACCCTGGCGAACACCTTCAGTCTATCGGTCAATTCATATTGATTCATCCGTGCCTACCAGGCGTCTGCACTTCTCGACCCACCCAGAATGCCCTCATCCCCCTGTAGAAATGTCTACTGTTTCAGAGTAAACAAATCATTTTACAGTTGCGTTATCATATGTTGTCACTCACTTTTAGATAGCAAAGAGTTAAACTGCAATGCACACAAATCTTATTGAAAACCATATTCCAGTGTTTTTTTTATATGTTTTAAAACACTAAATTACTCTGCATAAATGATATGACCTTGTAATTACTATGTGCAATTGTTTTAATTTTGAAAAATATACATGTCACTCATCTATTATGCAGCTGAGACAATTATCTAGTTCAAAAATAATAAATTAGCAAAGAAAAAATAGTATTGTGTAGGTATAGTAAAGTTAAATTGTTCAAAATATATTAAAAACTTTACATAAAAAGCAGTTGTTACTCATTATTTCAAATGTGAAAGATGCCATATTTTACAACAAATTTTTTTTTTATACTAATTTTATTTATTCATTCATTCATTCATTTTTTAAAACTGGACTTAACATGTTATGAAAAAATGCTTGCCATTAAATGTGAATTTTATTAAAAAGTTGCTCCTTGGGTTAAAGATCATGTGGTCATGTTTATTATTTATAATATTATTTATAATATTTTTATATTACTTATTATAATATAAAAAATATATTTGTAATCATATTTATATTGTATTTCTTTTATTATTATTATTATTATTAAAAACATTTGTAAAAAAAAAATCAATAATAATAATAGTTTTTATATATTTATTTATTTATACAGTTCTATAGCATTGATGCATTATGGATGGATTGTATGAATTGATTCCATTGGAAGTGCCCTTGCAGTTTTGAGGAATGACCCAAACCATATTGGCGTCAGCGTTTGCCTCCTAAACGAGAGTAGCCGTGCAGCTCAGTATACAGTATGTGTAGTGCTCTACTGAGTTACAGGGGCACCTGGGCTATTATTTTAATCGAATTACATGCAAATCTGCTCATGATTCATTCTGAGGCAAAGGAAACTCCATGTTAAGTGACTCAGAGTTGTGTTCATGGGCAGCAGTTATCTGTGTGCTGTAGCAGTCCTGTGTGCACCCGTGATCCACCCAGATGAGGGGACTCGTCTCACTCCCACCGCATTCTCTCTCTCTCTCTCTGTGTCTGTCTGTCTGTCTCTCTTCCTCTCTCATGTTTTCTGTCATCAGCTGCTCCGCACAAACGTTTCTCAGTGTTTGATTTAATGATCCCTCAAGACAGAGGAGGGAGAACACAACACTTCATATATTTCTGTCTACTGCCTTCCTGCTCACGCCTTTCTTTCTTTCTTTCTTTCTTGCTTGCTTGCTTTCTTTCTTTCTTTCTTTCTTTTTCTTTCCTGTTCTCTACCATTTCTGTCATTTTTATTTGTTTATTTGATCATTTTAATTTGTTCTTTCCCCCATTTTTAGTCTTTCTTTTGTTTTTGTTGTTTATTTATTTTTTCTTCCTATCTTCCTTCCTTTCATTTGCTGGTTCATTCTTTCTGTTTTTGTTTGTTTATTCTTTCTTTCATTATTCCTTTTTTTTTGTTTGTCCTGTCTATCTTTCTGTCTATTTATTTTGTTAGTTTTTGATTTGTCTACTGCCTTCCTGCTCACGCCTTTCTTTCTTTCTTTCTTGCTTGCTTGCTTGCTTTCTTTCTTTCTTTCTTTCTTTCTCTTTCCTGTTCTCTACCATTTCTGTCATTTTTATTTGTTTATTTGATCATTTTAATTTGTTCTTTCCCCCATTTTTAGTCTTTCTTTTGTTTTTGTTGTTTATTTATTTTTTCTTCCTATCTTCCTTCCTTTCATTTGCTGGTTCATTCTTTCTGTTTTTGTTTGTTTATTCTTTCTTTCATTATTCCTTTTTTTTTGTTTGTCCTGTCTATCTTTCTGTCTATTTATTTTGTTAGTTTTTGATTATTCGTTTGTTCTTTGTCTATTATTTTATTGTATTATTCTGTCTTTTGTTTGTATGTTTGTTCATTCTGTCTTTGTTTGTTTTTAATTAATTATTTCTGTCTGTTTTTTTTTTTGTTTTTTTTTCGTTTGCCTGTTCCTTCTGTGTCTTTCTTTCTTTCAATCGTTTTTTTTTACATTATTTGTTTGTTCTGTCTTTCTTTTAAGTTTGCTTGTTCTTTCTGTCTTTCTATTGTTTGTTTTTTCCTTTGTATTTTGTTTATTTTTTTGCTGTTCTCTTTTGTTTGTTTGTTCCCTCTCTACCTTTCTTTTTTCTATTGTTTGTATTTCTCTTGTTTTCTTTTTGCATCATTTGTTTTTGTCTGTCTTTTATTTGTTTGTTCCTTTGATATCTTTCTTTAAATTGCTTGTTTGTTTGTTCTTTATTTTTTTCTTATTTGTTTATTCTGTCTTTCGTTTGTTCCTTCTGTCTTTCTTTCTGTCTTGTTTTCCTTCTTTCTTCTCACTTATCACTTTCCCTCTTAATGTATGCCTCTTTCTTGTTCACCTTCATCTTTTTTCTCCTCTCTCTCGCTCTCTCTTTCCCCCTTCTCTCCCTCCACTCGTCTTGTTTCCTCCTCAGCGATGTTTTGTGGGCCTCTCGAGACAATGCATGCCTTACGGGCAGCACCTTCTTATTTAGACCCAGCCACGTTGCATTTGCAGGGGATCAACCCTAGGATGAAGAAAGGAGGGAGAAAAAAGATAAGAAAATTGGCTCTAATGAAAACCAGAAGCCCAGGCACTCTCACCATGAACTTGGAAACAGAAAGGAGAATTGAAGTTAATTCAAACCAGCTCTTTGCAATGCCAGATGACAAGGCTTTGAAGTGCCCCCCTCCCCGCCGCCTTTACTCTTTGCGTTCTCGCTTTTTTTTTCTTTCTTTTTTTTTCGTTAGACGGGGGAGCGATTGGAAAAGCCTTTGAGACTGATGGATAGCCATGTCTAGCGTTAACCCTTCACTGACCGTTTTTTGGGGGTTTTTTTGGTTGTACAAGTGCAGGATCCTTCTGCTCCAAACCGCTCTTGGCATGTTCCAGCTCTGGGATTTGGTGGACCCGTGAGGTGGGATCGGTTTTCGAGAGCCTCGTGGTTCCAGTCCATGTAATTTGTCTCAGTCCATTGCAAGGAAATTTGCCCAGGCTAATACTAATTACCAGTCATAAATCCTTGCCTCATCTTGCACGTCATGGTTGAGTCTTCCTCATCTGCGGATCCGTTTTCTGGGTGCCCCCTGGCAAACATGACAGAAAGTTTCCCTGAATAAGCTTTTGGAAGAGGATTCAAAGTTTCGGGTGGAGCGGGTGAGCATCTAGAGAGATGGAGGTCGCCGTTTGTCTTGTTCGTGCCATGAGAGGAAGACGTTTCCAGAGTCTTTGTGTGTGGGACAGAAAGAAAAAGCGTTTACAACATTGTATATCCCAGACACACGGTCCTGTGCTCTCATGCCAAGCTTCGCTGTCTTCCCACCGACCCCACAGCGAGGCAGATGGGCCGCCACTGGGGAGAAGAGGAGGAGGAGGACGATGAAGACCTTCTCACGCTCTGTAGCCTTGTGTTCCCGAGACTCCGAGGCTGTTTTCACACTTGCTTTGATTGTTTGGTCTGAACCACAGTTTGACAAATTGTGCACCATCGTGGAGTTCACATGAATCGAAGTTTGACTGTTTGTTTATGTCTGTCTTTCTTTCACTTGTTTGTTTGTTCTTTCTTTCTTCCTTTAGTTTGTTTTTGTTCTTCCTTCCACCCATCATTCCTTGCTTTGTTTCATGTTCCTTTGTTTACTCATTCTGTCTTTTGTTTGTTGTCTTTCTTTCTCCTTCACTTCTGCAAGTTACTCTTGATTGCTCTCACACAAATTGCGAGCTCACATGAACCTATCATTTCAAGCAGTCTCAGGTGCAGTTCCCTGTTGCGCATCATCATTCAAAAACGATGTAACATCGACCTAACACACTCTGACATCAAATGAATGACAAAACCTCCATTGTGAAAGTGCCATGAAACACAAGCACAGTGTCTTCTGTGTTTAGGCCTGATGTTACCACACAAAAGTAGCCGTAAGCATATCAATACCTCTAAATTAATGTGAGAATTAATGTCTTATATAGCCATTATATACCTAAATATTTTGTGTACATCTCATTTGTCATGATTGACCAATCTATATTATATATATTTATATTATGGAAGGCCATTTCCACCACGGGATAAAAAAAATTAAATGTAATTCTCACAATTGCAAGTTTATTTCTCACAGTTCAGACAGTTCAGTTTATATCTCGCAATTGTGAGTTTATATATCACAATTTTGACTTTTTCCTCATAATTGTGACTTTGTTTCTCACGGTTGCGAGTTTATAGACTTTCTTGCAGTTTTGAGTTTATATCTCGCAGTTCTAACTTTTTTCTCAGAATTGTGAGATATAAACGCACAATTGTGTGAACTAGTATTTATACATATGTATATTATATATTCATATGTAATACAGTTTAATCATATCAAAATTACTTGCTGGAATTAAACTTCAAATGAAAAATCTTTTTACACAATATTTACTCAGTTCACTTTAACAGTGTAAACAGAAATGGTTTATTTTACATTGACAAGGTTGGTAGATTTTTGAATTTAATACAAGGGGAAACCAACATTTTTGTGAATCGTCCAAGGCACCATGATTAGCAGCCAATGCTGATAATCTCAAATTGGCTGAAAAAAATTTACCTGGCCAATATCTAGTCATGTCTGCTTTGAATTACTTGTCATATCTGCTTGCAAGTTTCCACACAAAAAAAAATTGTATGTTAGAGCATAGCTTTTGAGTATTTGTCCTCCTGTTTCGCCCTTGAATTTCAGCTGCAGTGATAGTGAGAGAATCCAGATATTTGCTTTCTTTCAATTATGTCATTAGTGAATCTAGAGCCCAAACCGCAGTCTGCAGAGATCCTCTCTGTGAGTTGTCATTTACTGATCTGACTGTCAGACGGATGGTCCACTGGATCTGAAGGGGCCCCTGCATGCGAGTTCCGGGGGAACGTGATACTGTGTTCAGGTGCAGCGTGTGAGGCCATGAACATTTCCCAGCAGCCCTGTCTGTGCAGAGTGAGCTCATGGCTAATGAGAGGTGCAGCATATAAGCTAAGCAGGGTTGAGCCTGGTCAGTACCTGAATGGGAGACCTCCTGGGAAAACTAGGTTGCTGTTGGAAGGGGTGTTAGTGAGGCCAGCAGGGGGTGCTCACCCTGTGGTCTGTGTGGGTCCTAACACCCCAGTATATTGATGGGGACCCTATACTGTCAAAAAGCACCGTCCTTCGGATGAGACGTTAAACCGAGGTCCTGACTCTGTGGTCACAAAAAATCCCATAGCACTTCTCGTAAAGAGTAGGGGTGTAACCACGGTGTCCTGGCCAAATTGCCACCACTGGCCCTTGTCAATCATAGCCTCCTAATAATCCCCATCCACTTGATTGGCTCTATGACTCTCTCTCCTCTCTACCTGTAGCTAGTGTGTGGTGAGCGCACTGGCGCCGTTGTCCTGTGGCTGCCATCGCATCATCCAAGTGGATGCTGCACACTGGTGGTGGTTGAGGAGAGACCCCCCCACATGATTGTAAAGTGCTTTAGGTGTACAGCAATACACAATAAAGCACTATACAAATACATAATTCATTCATTCATTCATATGATGCATGCTCAGTGTTTGTGAAGGACTCCACTCGCTGTCTTTATGGACAGGCTTTCATCAGTCATGGAAAAATATGGAAATATTAGGGAATTTTAAAGTGTTTTCCGGGCCTGGAAAAGTGTGTGAAGTACCTATTGTTTTTGTTCTTTTTCATGGAAGTCCATAGAACTGTTTGAGGTAGAGTTAACTTTTTGACCCTAGCTTTCCTGGAGCATTTCAGTTCTTGGTAGTGCACTATGGGTGAGGCACTGTCAAAAGATCTCCGGGATAAAGTGTGGACAAGCACAAGTCAGGAGATGGATACAAAAAAAAAAATTCAAAGGCTTTATCAATGACTAGAAGCACAATGAAGTCTATTATAAAGAAGTGGAAGGTATCTGGTACAGCACAGACCCTCCCTGGATCAGGACATCGCTCCAAACTGGATGAAAGAGCCAGGAGGAAACTGGTCAGACCAAGAGGCCTACAGCAACTCTGAAGCAGCTGCAGGAAATTATGACAAAAAGTGGTAATTGTGTGCATGTGACAACAATATCACAAATTCTCCACAAATGTGGCTTGTATGGGAGGGTTGCAAGAAAAAAGCCACTCCTCAAGAAAGGCAACATGCAGTCATGACTGAGCTTTGCCAAAACGCCTTGAAGATTCTGAGGCCATATGAGACTAAAATTGAATTATTTGGCCTCAACAACAAACGAGATGTCTGGCAGAAATCCAATACAGCTCACCATCCATATAACAGCATTCCTACAGTAAAGCATGGAGGTGGTAATATCCTGTGATGGGGCTGTTTCTCTGCAGCAGGACAGGAGCACTTGTCAGGATAGAAGGAAAAACGGATGGTGCAAAATTCCGTCAAATTCTTGAGGAAAATCTGCTGCCCTCTGCCAGAAAGTTGTCAATGGGAAGAAGGTTTACCTTCCAACATGACAATGACCCAAAGCACACAGCAAAACAGAGCACACAGTGGCTGAAGGAGAAAAAGGTGAATGTCCACATTTTGTATGTCTTTCTCATACACACCTGATTCAACTCATCCAGCTCATTAGTAGAGACTGCAAGACCTGAAAAATATTTTTCTGATATGTTGGTGTTATATATTTTACTTGGATGTAAATACAGCTGGATAAAACAAAAACTGTGTCAGTCTTCATTTCAGGCTTCAAAGCAACAAAAGGTGATTCTTTTCTATACCCATTGTGTCCATATTTGACCCAAAGTTGGGTTGAAACAACCCAGCATTTTTTTGTGTATATATATAAAATATTGGATATTTCATTTTTTTAAAGTGTATCCATTTATTTATGGGAGCCCGTTTCCGCCACTGAAAAAAAAAAAAAAAAAGACATGATATATAATTGTGAAATATAAACTCACAATTGCGAGAGAGAAAAAGAGTAAGAATTGTGACTTTTTTTCGTACAATTGTGAGTTTATAGTTCACAATACTGATATAACAAGCAGTTGTAGCAGTTATACACAGTTATAAAGTCAGAATTGCGAGAAAAGAAGATACAATTGCAAGATATAAACTTGCAGTTGAAAACGTCAGAATTGTGAAATAAAGATGCAGTTGCCTGTTTTATTTTTTAATTCAGAAGTGGAAACTGGCTTCCATATTTATTTTTTATGAGGTATGAAATGAAAATAACAATCAGTCCTAATTTTTACATCAAATGTCAATCCAATAATTAAATAATAAGATAAAATGTATAGAAAATGTCATGACAAGTCTTAAGTCAACAAGTGTAGGAACCCTGAACAGGTCACCATCACTACTAGTTGATTCTAGTTCCAGCGAAGAGAGGTGACGTAAAGACTTCAGAATAGCATGAATCTAGATATTTGTATTTGTGTGCGTGTGAGAGTTTGCCGTAACATTCCCAGTCTGGAGCAAACACATCAAAGGTCAAAGGGCTTTGGCAGAGGCCCTATCTTCTCGTGAGAAATTATCCCTTGGCTTCTCATCTCCGTATCCTGCTCTGGAGCCAGACGTCGGGTCTCGGTAAGACTCGCACGGGAGCTACTTGAGGGAAAACATCACATAAGACCTGCAGAACTGAGCATGGTTTAAGAAAAAGGGGCCTCTTGCTTGTTTGCCGATGCTGTTGGTTTTCAGTGGCGTGGTGTGATTTGATTTGTGTGCTTTTTGTGTCTGTGTGGTCTAGCTGGTGATTAATCCCACTTTTTTCAAAGGCAATTGGATTGAAATGCAGGAATGATCATATCCATCAGCAGAAGCGGCCATAAAGAGGCCAAATAAGCTGACAGTCAGCAGAGATGTGAGTTTGGATGGCTCCCACTTTGAGCAGGATGCAGCTATGTGAGTCGTAAATCTCAGCATCCATGGCCTAATTAGTAAAGCTCTTTTTCATCTCCACATCGACGCTGTCTGATTCATGAGAGCGCGGGCTTTAAAGAAGACTTTTCCACACGGGCTTGGTAATTGATCGTGCGGTTTCCAGAGAAGAGCCGTGTTTTTTGTGGCGGGGGGAATGTGATGATGCAAGCAGTTTTGGCGGGTGCCTGAATCTCACTCGTCACCGAACATCAAAAGGGAGGACGGAAGGTTCTGGCCGCTTGCCCGCACTGCTGCTGTCATACTGATGACCCCTCTGTGAGTCTGCGGCTGCCCTCAGAGTGCCTGTGGCCTGTGTGCGTAAAAAAAAACACTAGAGCTTTGATTTGCCCAGGGCTAGACTGGAGGAATACTTTATGTGGGCGTCCTGCTGCTGTTTCTGGCAGGTTGGGAGGCCCTCGATGTGAGGTGTCACCTGTGATGGAAAGTGTGACCGTTGAGCAAAACTCAGCCTTTTTTTTTTCTTGTTGTGTTAGTGAATAAAGAATGGTCTCATTAATAGGCGTTCTAGCCTGAGATCTTGACCTTAAAGAGATCAGTTCGGCCAAAAATGAAAATTCATTAATTCTCCCTCATGTCGTTTCAAAACCTGTTCAAATTAATTTCTTCTGCAGAACACAAAGGAAGATATTTTAATGAATATATATTTTAGTGGATTCAATACCGTAGCAGTACATTTGGACTTTTTATATTATAAATGTATTTTATAATATATTATATTATAATAGATAATCTATCATTTAACTATATAAATAAAATATATATTTTAATAACAATAATAATATGTAATGGGGGGAAATATCATTATGAAATAAATGTTTTTCTCAAATACGCGTTGGACACAATTATTGGCACCCCTAGAAATTCTTATGAGTAAAATATCTGTGAAGTACATTCCCATTCATATTCACAATTTTGAGCACTCCAGGGTGATTATGAACATGAAATTATCCAGCCATGGCTTCCTGTTTCACAGGAATATAAATAGGAGGGAAAACAAAGCCCAAATTCCCTTAATCATCCATCACAATGAGAAAAACCAAAGAATATATTTCTGATGTGCAGCAAAAGATAATTGAGCTTCACAAATTAGTGAAGTGGCTTTAAGAAAAGAGCAGTGAAAATTCCCATTTCCACCATCAGGGCAATAATTAAGAATTTCCAATATGGAGGTTTCAAAAGGGGTGCTGTTAATTGCGTCCAATGTGTATTAGAGAAAAACATTTATTTCATAATGATAATTCCCCCCATTTTAAATTCTTATTATCCATTGAAAGGTTAGATTTATGTGAATTTTTTTTAAATAAAAGATCAAAAGGATTAACAATGCAGACTAATTTTCACAGCCTTCTTTGATCATATTTACCAAGGGTGCCGATATTTTTGGCCATGACTATGTATGTGTATATATATATATATATATCTGTGTGTGTATTTTTATTTCTCTATATAGGATTATATTGTTGTTTTTTTCTCTACATAAAAAAAATATTTAAAAAAAAAAGCAAAAAGAAAGAAATATTTACTTTGACACAAAATATATATTATATTATAGTTATTTTGATTCAGTTTGACATCATTAAACCCTCACTTACAGTTCATCTTTATTTTATTTATTTGCTTTATTCTAATACTTTAATAATGTTGTTAAAAGTAATGTTTAGCCAATTGCAAAATTAATACCCTTTTTTTATACTGTACATTATAACATTGTGAGGTCTAAATTCAATTGTAGCATTTAAATTGATGGATTTTAGTTTTGTTTTCAGTTTATTTATACAAAATAGTCAAATTTTAATACTGACAGTTCGGCCAAAACATTAAAATAATTATTACTTTTGGCCTGATATATCAGACAGAATTTTAATATCGTTGCATGCCTAACCTAACACATCTTTTTTTTATTTGATCCTGCAAGTTTATTTTCAACCACTGTTTTAAAGGTCTCAGCATGTACTAGCACGAGGCACTGTTGACTGTCAAAATAGTGTCAGGCAAGCTTGTTTTCACCAGCTGCCCACACAGACACCACCGCGCTTACCCAGACAGCACTGAAAACACTGCATGTACTGCGGCCGTGTGATGACATTTCAACTGCTTTTCTGTGACGCAAACCCTGTTTGACTCTCAAAGCCCACTGTCATCCTCTCTGAAGCCTTTAGACCTCCAGTAAGTCGGGCAGTGCAGTCAGCTGTACTCGTTGTGGGGCGCAGGGAGGGATTGAGGTGAGGTTAGGTACTTTAGGATGGAAAATATAAAGCACAGCTGTGGGCCTTGGCCATCTTAGGAGCTGGGCCTTTTGCCCGTCTGCGGCAAGAGGACAAGTGCCATATTCCAGAGGCCAGTGAAGTACCAACCACATCCAACCAGAGCTGAAGTATATTGTGCAACTGGGCACCACAGTTAACTCAATGCAAAATAGCTGCGTGCAAAAGAAACCTCCCTGCGAGGAGCATGCATGAATCATCACCATGTCCAATAAGGGTAAGCTGTGTCATGTCAGGGGAATTAAAAAAAGATTACTAATGTACAGTTCCATTCAAAAGCCTTATTTTGCTGATCATTATGCATGTTTTCTTAAAACAGCCTGGAAAATTTTTAACATTCAGAATATTTGAATGTAGCGAAGTACTCAGAAGAATTCAGGGATAATCTTAAGCAATGCACATATTATGATTTATATTTTATAAATAAATTCTTAGAACACAGTTCTTATATATATATATATATATATATATATATATATATATACACGTGTGTGTGTAAATATATTTTATAACATTATAATATAATTCATAATCTATAATTTAACTATATAAATAAAATATACATTTTAATAACAATAATATGTAATTTGTGTAGTGAGAAAATAAAACACACACACATATATATGTTGTAATTAAATATTAATGTAAATATTGTAAATATATTTTATAATATTATAATTTATAATCTATCATTTAACTATATAAATAAAATATATATTTTAATAATATGTAATTTATTTGTGTAGTGAGAAAATAAAACGTGTGTGTGTGTGTGTGTATTTAT
>NW_015544168.1:193705-208208 GCF_001515605.1 Sinocyclocheilus anshuiensis
CGTGTGCGTGCGCGTGTGTGTGCGCGCGTCTTACAGACAGAACGGCTGGGATAGTTTTCACGCCATGAACACACCCCAGTCATGTTGTCATATAACCTCTGCTGAGCTCCAGGCCAGCGAGTCCAACGACTGTCTGTGCAACAGACAATCTTGGTTTAGGAATCACGACTTTACCACAGAATGGGCCGTTAAAACCGCACTCGTCCCATGAATAATGCTGAATCTAGTTGGAATTTTAATGTTTCTGCTCTTCCCATGATGGCAACTGGTGTTTTCGGGGAGTTTGGACTATATTTAACATAGAATAGCACTGCTTCATCTTCTTTGGGTTGTTTGCCATGAATGTTTTAAGGGATTGTTCACACAAAAATTTAAATTGTCATCATTTCCTCAGCCTTAAGTCATTCCAAACCCATATTACTTTTTTTTTTTCTGTTGTGAAACACAAAAGAAGACTATTTGCAAAATGTTCACTCCGCTCTCTTTGATACAATGTCAGTAAATAGTAACCAGGTCCTACCAGGACCAATGAAAATACCATAAAGGCATCATAAAAGTAGTCCATACGACTTCTACCCTATTTTTAAAGTCATTTTAAGTCATATAATAGCTTTAACTGAAAATTAAGTCATCAGTCATTGATAATCATGCTTTAAATGTCTTGGTCACATTCACTTTTATTGTATGGGGAAAAAGAGCTAGAACATTTAATTTATTGTTGTTGTATTTTGTTTTGTTTTTTTACTTTTATGTCCCAGGGGTTAACTTTTATTAAAAATAGCAGATTTCAGCACTTTCATTTTGTAATATGAAGGTTGTATTTAAAAAAAATGTAGTCTTGGAAACTTTATGCCATACCATTCTTAATTTATTTTTGCTCATTTTGCTCATTGTCCTTTATTTTATAGACTTTATAGACAGACGTAGACTTTGAATCTTACACCATGAAAATCCGTAATAAAAATGTGTTTTGCATGTTTAAAACTAATCTAAACAAAGAGTGAATGTTTTAAAACCATTTTAATATTTTGTGTGTGAAAATTATTTCTGGCAATTTTCGCACATGAAAATATGAGATGCTTGTGAACAGAAGATTTTGTGCAAATTTCCAGTCAAGCTGTAATTTTGTCAAATTATGCAAGAAGTTTGAAACGTTTGTGTGCATTTAGAAGACAATTGTAAAATTAGCCTTACACTCCATAAAAAAAAAAAAAAATGTTGTTGTAAATGAAGCGATGATTACTGGAATGCATTTTACAAGAAAATGCCATTTCAGTCTTTCTACTTGAAAATTTCATATTTAATTCAATGTTACTTGCCATTTCTTTGTAATTATTTGTGACATTTACTAGCAACTTCTGAATGTAAATTGTTTCAAAGTAAATCCTCCACTAAGTTTTTTCAGTATAGCAAAGATTTGTTCAAAATGCCATTTCATAGAATTCTGTTAAACACAATACATAATATGTGTTATGGTGGACACTATGATGGAAATTGTAATTTTTCATAAAAATAACTGACAAAAATGACCAAATTCTCCTGTGATGCATGCATCCACTGTTACTAGAAATAATAAACTAGTGAAAAGTTTGTTTTAAGAGGCTTTATTTTCCATGTCCAGAGGGACAAAAGTGCCCATATTTGGAAGAACTACCTATAAATATCTCCACCCAAGTAAATAATAAAGGATTGGAAAAACTGATGGTGAATAAACAATGACGGAACTTTCATTTTTGGCTGAACTATTCTTTCAGGAACTCATGTGCTCTTGTTTTTGTCTTTTTCAAGGACGGTGGTGATGCCAATTGCGAATGAGTTCGCTCCAGACGTGGTGTTGGTTTCTTCAGGCTTCGACGCTGTGGAGGGGCATCTGCCACCTCTGGGAGGATACAAGCTCACGGCCAAATGTAAGTGCTCCCCTGTACTTAAAATGATTCTCGTGGGATGAAGAGGTTCGGAGCAAAAGATGAGTCACTGACGTGGAAGTCTGCCTTTATCCCACTCCTCTCTCTCTCTCGCTCGTTTCTCATGTCTAAAGCTTTCATTTCAGTCAAATTTATCATGTGCTAATGCCACAAAAACAAGACACCACACTCTTGTGTGCAAAGCTTAATCCCATCCCCGAAGGGAGGGATTGTACCAGTCATCTTTTCTCATACTTCCAGATACCTAATGTTTTTCCTTCTTTGTTCCCATGTGTGCGTAATATCAATATGGCATTCCGGGCTTGTTTCTAAATCAAACATTTAATGATTATATAGCACTTGTTGTTGGGGTCCAAAAGGCTGCTTTTATCCTGTTAGAGGGATCACGAGGCCGGCTTTTTTAGATTACATCTCCTGGTGAAAGCTGTCCATATGTCAGTGCTGGAAACGCAAAGTAGAAACACTGTTCACTCAAAACATTTGCCCAGAGACTAAAGAAAGGCAGGTTGTCCGGTCTAAATTCGCACCATTCTTGCATCTAAAAGTAACTTTAAATCTGATTCAGTCCATCTGCTGGTCTAAGAATTGCTTAGTGATCTGTGACGGCGTTTGTTTTTCATTTATCTGCTTATCTTAAAGGAATAAGTCACCCATTAAATAATTCTGATGTTATTTAGTCACCCTCATGTCATTCCAGACTTCTTATGCTGTTTTTGTCTTGTATAATGTGATAGATTATAGTGACCAAATGTGTCATATGAGCTCTTAAAAGGACAAAAAGAACATAAAAATAGGCCACGTTATTTGCATGCCATATTTCAAGTCTTTTGAAGTCATATGATAGCTTTGTGTAAGAAACGGAATGAAACACATTGGTTTTTCTGTAATAATCTTCCTCTCTAACAGAGATCATAAATGTCAGCTTCAGATTCAAATATGAGGCCTTAAGATAGGGTTATTTTAGTTAACCAAATCTAAAACCATTAAAAAAAAACTTTAATTAAAATAAAATAAACATTAACTGAAATCAAATATTTAAAAAAAATTTATTTCAGCTAGTTGCCAAGGCAACATTTTTAGTTTAACTTGAAGTACTAAAGTAAAATTAAATAAACTAAAACTAAGGAAATATATTTAAAAAAAAATAAAAAATAATAATAATAAAACTTATAAAAACACAACAAAATGGCTAAAACTTAAAATAAAATTTAAAATATAAAAATCAAATCTAATTCAAAACATTAACCAAAACTATAATAGTATATGAATGATTTTTTTTAAAAAACGGCTTTAGACTAGTTTGGCGTCGTTGACACCCTTAAATTTAAATCTTTTTTTTTTCTCACACAAATCTGTCTTATGACCACAAAGAGAATTGAAATACAGTGTACAAGTTATACAGACTATTTTTATGATAGTTTTTAAAGTAGATGTGGTCACCATTAAATGTTGTTGTGTGGAAAAGAGCTGTGTAAACATTCTCCAAATGTCTCCTTTTGTGCATCCATACAGAACAACAGCATACAAGTTTAAAACGACACAAGGATGCATAAATAACACATTTTCCATGTTGGGAGTACTGTTTCTTTAAGAAAGATGTGCACAAGCACATTATGCACATAACTATTCAGAGGAGCTGCGCTTCTGGTGCAGTCTGTGTTGCATTTAATACATCGCACAAAGTGTGTAGCAAAAAAATAAAAATAATAATAATAAAACTTATAAAAACACAAAAAAATGGCTAAAACTTAAAATAACATTTAAAATATAAAAATCAAATCTAATTCAAAACATTAACCAAAACTATAATAGTATATGAATGATTTTTAAAAAAAAACGGCTTTAGACTAGTTTGGCGTCATTGACACCCTTAAATTTAAATCTTTTTTTTTTCTCACACAAATCTGTCTTATGACCACAAAGAGAATTGAAATACAGTGTACAAGTTATACAGACTATTTTTATGATAGTTTTTAAAGTAGATGTGGTCACCATTAAATGTTGTTGTGTGGAAAAGAGCTGTGTAAACATTCTCCAAATGTCTCCTTTTGTGCATCCATACAGAACAACAGCATACAAGTTTAAAACGACACAAGGATGCATAAATAACACATTTTCCATGTTGGGAGTACTGTTTCTTTAAGAAAGATGTGCACAAGCACATTATGCACATAACTATTCAGAGGAGCTGCGCTTCTGGTGCAGTCTGTGTTGCATTTAATACATCGCACAAAGTGTGTAGCAGGTTCTCAATGGTTGAGCTGAGCTGGACGGTACCTTCTCTTACGTGATGAAGAATGTCTCATTGGACCATATCAGGCCAGTGAAGAATTAAAGGGGTCATATGACGTTGCTAAAAAGAACATTATTTTGTGTATTTGGTGTAATGCAATGTGTTTATGCAGTTTAAGGTTCAAAAAACACATTATTTTCCACATACTGTACTTTTGCTTTCACAACGAACTTTGGGTAAGGGAGGTATAGTCGGATGCATATATTCAAACAAAGATCAAAAGATGTGGCCAAAATACTAAGCCACATTTATTAAAATTAAACCTGCCTCGTATTATACATTTAGACCCAGTAAATCCAGAGTGCCGTCTCCTTAACAGAGAGAATGTGATGTAATACTGTCTTATTTTCTTCCTCTCCTTCTCTCCATTTTTTCTTCATCTCTGGTTTCTTTGATCAAAGGCCAGCCACCGGTTTCTGAGCGAGCTCTATAACCCCCTCTTGTATTTCCTGTCTCCCCCTTTGGCAGGTTTTGGCTACCTGACGAAGCAGCTGATGGGACTGGCTGGCGGACGGCTGGTGCTCGCACTGGAGGGGGGTCACGACCTCACCGCCATTTGTGATGCCTCCGAAGCATGTGTTTCTGCTTTGCTTGGAAACGAGGTAAGAGCCGATTGGAGGAGTGTGAGTCAGGGATGGACAGGGCTTTATGAATGGAGGAAAAGATTAAGGGATTTTACAAAATGACAACATCCTCCAATGGTCAGCATATGATTTTTTTCTAATTAAAGATTTGACTTGCCCTGAGACAAATTTTTTTTTTTTAAATGTGAAATGTGTCGTTTCTGCAGTACTGGTGGCACTGAACAGAACTGGAAAAAGAATTACTGTCTTCGAAGTATTTTCAAACAATTTCCTCCCTTTCATTGTTCGGACAAACATATATTCCTGCCATTGTTTTAAGCAAGGGATTTTATCAAATGATGCCATTTTATGGAACAGAAATTACAAATTTAACCCGTCCACACTTTCCTTTCCTGTACATTTTATATATTATTATATTTAAAATAAATTATATAAAATAAAATATTTTTTAATTTATAAAATGTGTAAAAAATTATATAATCACACACATATTTTAGTAATAAAAATAATAATTTTAAATAAAAACATTTATTTTATATATAATTTATTTTTATAGAAAAGTGGAGTTTGTTCTTATTTTTTATATTAAACAAAGATTTCTTTAGGAGACAATTTTAAAGAAAAATCATTCTAATTATTTGTATAAGTTAAATAATCAATTTTAAGCATTCCTGTGCAACAGCTGGTCTATGCTGGGCATAATTTTGAGTCAGGTGGACAGTTTTTTACATTGTCTCACACCATGAATTTATGTTTTTAAGGCAGTGTGGCAAAAAGAATCTTAAGGACCATTGTGTGTCGTCTAGCTGGCTTTGAGTGCAAAGAACACGTGTATGACACCCTAATGTTTGCCCAGTAATTCTGCGTGCTGATTTAACAGTGATGATCCATCAGGTGAACAGAACCTCTGTCTCACTGGCCCTGGGCCCTGTTTTGTCAAGCCCCGTCCTTTTTCCTCCCACCCAGCTTTTGTCTAGGGTGTCACAGACTACATGTTTGTCAGGGTGTGTAGTTAGCAGCACTCCCTTTGTGCTGGCCAGCCACCAAGGTTCAGCTGACACGGTCATAATCCAGTCAGAGGGTGGGAGGGGAAGAATAGCAAACGCTTTACTGTCTGCACACACACAAACAAGACAAATGAAGCTGTAAGGTGTCATTTATCCGCTTGTCTCTGTGTCAGATGAAGAATCATTTCTTTTATCTTCCCATCTCTCATCTTCACTGCTATTCTTTCTATTCATCTTCTTTCATTCAGGGCCTTTCCTTTCTCTTTCTCTTTCTAAATCAAATACGCTCTCGTTTTGGCTCTGCCTTGCTGACTAAACAGTACACTAAATCTAAATGAACCTCATAAGTGAGCGATTTGGAACACTTTACATAGGCAGCAGCTTATTGCATCCATCCTCAAATGATTTCAGTAGAGCTTGACATTAGCATGTTGCTAAGATAAATATGTGATACTCTAACCAGCAAAAAATATTGTAGCAAAACCAAATAGGCTGTAATGTTTTTCTGAATGACTAATCGACTAGTAAACATGAACAGCTAGTGTGACCCATACATGTACATGGGAAAGGAATGAACTTTTTCTTTTACCCATAGGGCACCACATATCTCCACAGTGGTAGGCTTGTCAGGAAATATGTGCACTAACTGAACTGGACCTGTTTGCTTTAGAGGAGAAGTGTGTAATGGCAGCCCTAATGCAATAATCATAATCGGTTTACCTGCACCAGCATTCAGACTGTGAGTCTGCAGGCCCGCCTGGCGCTGCCTTCATCTCCAATTTACCCCATGGGAAGCTTTGTTGTCATAGCAGGAAAAGGATAGAGGAGACGGAGGCACTGAGTAAGCAAAACTGCTCAGTAAGGGCCCGGTTCAGCTGCCCATCGAGTGCACTCCCTAGAGGGATGTTGAGAGGGGGCTCAGAGTATCTCACGCTCGCTCTCTTCCCTTTCAGCTTTCAGACGCTACCAGCAGCCCATCTGAAAGCAGTTAGCTTCACACCTCTCGCAGACGGGGTCACTGACAGCCAGAGAGACAGAGACAGACTTAAAGTAATCAAAGGAAATTAGGAAGCACAAAATACAGAGGAAGCTTGTGTCATAAAGTCAGAGAGTCTGATTTCAGAGTAGAAGAACCGACTTTCCCATGAGCATTGGACACTCAGAACAACTTGTGCCACATTAGGCGCTTCGGTCCTCTATAGCTCACACGTCATTTTAATATTGCTCGTCTCAGCCTTTTCAGTCCAACTATGAAAATTGGAGGCCTTGTTTAAACGCATGTTTCTTGTGAAGTAATGCATGTTTTTTGTGATGGTGTTCGTTATGTTTTTTATATTTATATTAATTATATTCATATAAAGATACATTTTTAAAATTGTGTGTGTGTGTGTAATGAGATATATATATAATGACATATGTTATTGCCAACAGGTATTAAACATAATAACATAATCTTTATTTAATATTAGATATTATTAATATTATTAAATATTTCTAAGATTATTATCATTAGATTTTTTTTTTGAATGTTTATATTATCTGTATTTTGCTTGTATAATGTGTCAACGGGTATATTCTACTCCATAATATCTACATTATATTTAATAATAATTAGAGTTATTAAACAATGCAATATAATCTTTAAATATTCCTGTTGTAATTTTTATTATTATTACAATTAGATTAATATTAAATTATTTTCTATATAATCATACAACAAAAATTTGTATATTATTTTCTAAATTATCATATAAAAAAGTAATTGTATAATGATTCATTGTATATATTAAACAATTGAAATATTGTACTCTATAATATTTAAAGATTACATGATGTTTATTATGTTTAAGAATTATTGTTATTAGATGTAATAGCATAGTATAAACCTCAACTGTAACAAAATATGTTTTAAATATTACCATTATTATATTTGTATATTACATTAATAATTATATTATTATAATTATAAGGACAATATTATAAAAACAATATATATTTATAATTCTATATTTGTATTGTTTTATAATAATAATAATTATTATTATTATTTAAAATAATACTTAAATATTTCATATTTTAAAATGTCAACATCCATAATGTTAGCATTATATTTAATAATAATTAGAATTATTAAACAATGTTATATAGATTTTTTCTTTTGTCATTGTAATATTATCATTAGATTTATATTGTATTAATGATTCTATTTTTATAAGTTTTATCATGTATCTTTTATCATTTCTATACAATGATACAAAGTTCTTTCGCTCGTCTCGGCCTTTTCTGGCCAACTATGAAAATTGGAGGCCTTGTTTAGATACATGTTTCTTGTAAAGTAACATGCGTGTTTTTCATGGCACCCATTCAGTTCAAGCACACGGTCACTTGATGACCCATGCAGGACCCATCTCAGGCCAGATAGAAGATAATGAGAAACAAGAGCACGGACTGTAATCAGTATAGCAGGAAGCAGGTGTTTTATCATTGCATTCAGGCCCACATTGTAACAGAGGTGAAGTTCAGGGCAGTGAGTAGATGATGTGGATAGAGTCTGAGAGCTTTGGAGAGCGTGTTTGAACTAGAGACTCATGGGATAACAGGTGCTGCAGCTACTCCAACCTCTACACGCCTGGTTTACTCATTCAGTCCTCTATTACTTGAAAGGTAATATGATAAAACTGAACACACTACGTGAAGCCATGAAAATTAAGTTGTATGCAAATGCAATTATGATTGTTCATAATCATGTTCATTACATAAACATCAAAAGATTAACTGAGAATGAGTTTTAATCTACTGGTATCATTCATTTATACATTATTCATTCCCAGTGTACATTTTTATAATGTAATATACACTGTATATATTACATTTATTTGAAAAAATGAACACACACACACACATACATACAACAAAATGTAATATTTATAATATTTAAATATTACATTGTTTATTATGTTTAATAATTATTGTTGTTAGATATAATCATATAATCTGTAAATGTATCAAAGTAGAATATTTTGTTTGTAATTTCTAAATATTATTTACATTATTTACATTTAAATAATATATTAAGAATTATATTATTATAATGCATATCTCTATATATAGATATATCACCATATGATTGAATATATTACGATAAAGATATATTTTAAAAATATAGCAGGAAGCAGGTGTTTTATAATTGCATTCAGGCCCACATTGTAACAGAGGTGAAGTTCAGGGCAGTGAGTAGATGATGTGGATAGAGTCTGAGAGCTTTGGAGAGCGTGTTTGAACTAGAGACTCATGGGATAACAGGTGCTGCAGCTACTCCAACCTCTACACGCCTGGTTTACTCATTCAGTCCTCTATTACTTGAAAGGTAATATGATAAAACTGAACACACTACGTGAAGCCATGAAAATTAAGTTGTATGCAAATGCAATTATGATTGTTCATAATCATGTTCATTACATAAACATCAAAAGATTAACTGAGAATGAGTTTTAATCTACTGGTATCATTCATTTATACATTATTCATTCCCAGTGTACATTTTTATAATGTAATATACACTGTATATATTACATTTATTTGAAAAAATGAACACACACACACACATACATACAACAAAATGTAATATTTATAATATTTAAATATTACATTGTTTATTATGTTTAATAATTATTGTTGTTAGATATAATCATATAATCTGTAAATGTATCAAAGTAGAATATTTTGTTTGTAATTTCTAAATATTATTTACATTATTTACATTTAAATAATATATTAAGAATTATATTATTATAATGCATATCTCTATATATAGATATATCACCATATGATTGAATATATTACGATAAAGATATATTTTAAAAATATAAATAATAATTAATAATGTGTGTATATTATAATAATATAATAATTTAAAATGTCAACAGGAATATTCTACTGTAGTAATTATCATTATTAAACAATGCAATGTAATATTTAAATATTACAGAGACCCTGTTGTCATTTTTGTTGTATTATCATTAGATTTATATTATATTAATAATTATATTTTTAATAATATACATTTACATTTATGTAAATACTCTGTTGTACTCTGATTATGTTTGGTATAGACCAAAACGGTCAGTAAATAAAAAAGCAATCACGAATGATCTTCTGATGTTTTTTTTTATAAGTCATCATAACCTAAGTATGGTCCTATAAAGGCTATTGTGTCCAAATCGTGTTCAGAATATACAGTATAAGCAAAACCACATGCCGACATGATCTTGTCACTTTAAAGGTCCCCTGAAATGCTTAGAAACACGCAGCGTTACTCTATGTGTTGACGTCATTTTAACATAGTGTAGGGGGCGGGCGCTTCGGATTCTAGAGAGCATTTGATTGGACAGAAAGTTTGATGAGAAGCTGAAGTACGATGTGACGTAAAAAAAAAAATTGTTGAGCCGTTTTGGCGGAAGTGACGAACTGCAAGCTTTGAATGCTTATATCTTCTAAATGCGAATTTTGTCACTGTTTTGGAGCACACTGCCTTATAGATAACCTTAAGACTAACATATTGATACTAACACCCAAAAAACTTTAATTTTGATTTCATGGGGACTTTAAAGGGGCTCCGATCGCTTAAGCAAACTGCTGTCAATCCCCTGAAACTATCTACATGTAGGTGTGCAAACACCCAGAGTTCCCTGCTGTCCATGAAGTGAGAGAGTTCACGGTGCAGCAGCCTCCTGTGTGACTGCGGTCATTATATTGAGCGTTTAACTGCCTGGGCTAGAGTGTCAAATATACTTCCTCTTTTTTTAAAGGCAGGTAAAGAGAAGGTTACGCTGTTATAATGAGGATTGTGTTTCCTTTGAAAGTGAGTCACATCTGATGATCAGTTCTCTCACTGAAAGGTTTCTCTGGTAAAATAGCTCATGGATGATGCTTCGACTCTGATGTCATTCAGCTCTGCAAGCAGATGTGGTTCTCAAATTGTGCTCATTAGCAATTATATGATAAACAGCGTCCTATAGCCTAATTGTTTCCAGTCACCGTGAGGTTTTTCTCTGTGTTTACCCAACAGCTACAATAAACATGCCAGCTTTCACCTATGAAGCCTGGGGTTGATTTCCAGAATTTTCTGTCCTGTAAAGGACTGTTTGTTAGGTGGCTGCAATCATTTCATGCAAGGTTGCATTAGCATGAACTGTAACCAGCTCCGTTAGGGCTGGTCAATTATGTCCCTCTAGTAAAATAACAACTCTCAGTAGGTTAATACTAGGGGTGGGGGAAAAAATCGATACAGCATAGTATCGCGATATTTTCCGCGGCAATACTGTATCGATACACGGATCGCCAAGTATCGATCTTTTATTATACTATTTGGTAGAATAATAAAATCAATTTCTTTACAATCCACTAGATGGTGGTGTTGAGTTTTTTTCTGGTGAGGTCAGCTGGGTCACCTTCAGCATGCAGTAAGTTAGTAAAATAATGAGGGCGGCATCTTGGAAAGTTATCAGGAAAGTCCCGTCCGCGTTTAAATCGAATGTACGGACTTAGTTTGGATTTGTAAACAAGGAGGGGATGTAAGTAGGGATGCACTGAAAATATAAGCTACATATAATAATAATAATAATATATATGGCGCGCCGCGTCGAGCCCCGCAGTGTTCAGCGCGCATGTTTCACTCTCCTCGTCACTGCGCGGTTTGACGCTCCGCTCAATATTCCAATCTATGAATGTGCGTTCCGCTCGTGTACCGCTCATGCTCATCGGAAAAGCAAAGTCCGCTCAAAACTATACATTATTTGGATAATTAGTAAAAAAAGAAAACTTATATCTGATTGTTACATAGAAGTGAATAAAAAATATTTATTGATATTTAATATTAAGGTAACACTTTTCAATAAGGTTCCATTAGTTAATGTTAGTTAATGTATTAACTATCATGAACGAACAATGAACAATACATTTATTACAGCTGAAGAACTATTGTTCATTCTTAATTCATTAACTAAAGTAGTTAATGAACCTTATTGTAAAGTGTTACCAATATTAATATAAATTTCTTAATACAAAGCATTTTCGGTTTCGGGTTTCGGTTTTCGGCCAAGTGCATCCAGAATTTTCGGTTTCTGTTTCGGCCCAGAATTTTCATTCCTGTGCATCCCTAGATGTAAGACTACATGTTTTATTTCATTTAATTTAAATTTAACAGTAATTTACTTTCAAATTCCCCATTTGCTGAAGGGTCTGCACAACTTTTTAGTACAATTTCAAGTTGCACTGTTCAAAATACCTGTAGTAGCACAGCAGTGCATACCTGTTTACGTTTAATTAAGGTGGACTAGATTAAACTGTAATGGCCTCTGGTGATTCCCACCCCTAGTTAATACAGTGGATCTGTAAGTTTCTGGAGACTTCCCTAGTTCCCAAATCTTGTTTGCTTTCACACATTTTAATCTACCCTGTCAACTATATAAGAACAAATGAGTTTCTCAGCCACCTTCTTTGGTGTTGATTATGCAGATCTGAATGCAGGGATGGCAATATTTTACGTGAATAATGACTTAAATTTCATGCAAAGTAATTAGAAGACTTATGAAATGATAAGAGTTTTGCTTTCAGTTATCTATTCCTTTCATACTGCTCTTGAAATTATTATTATTTTACTAAATATAATTATTTTTCAATTATTTAAAAAAATACTGTAAAAAATATTTATTTTTAAAATATATAAAACATTTTATTTATTTTTTATGTTAATTGTTTTAGTCATTTTTATATAATTAAAATAACAGAAATTATTACAGAAATTTACAGAACAATGTTGCTCTGCTGGCAATAAAGATTGACTTGAATTTTTTTTTTTCAGTGAATCATGTAATTTCATTAACCAAACTGTAAAAACTAAAAGAAAATACAGCTTTCATTGTTTTTACCAATAAAACCATTCCATCATGTATCAGAAAGAATATATAAAGCTGAACGTAAATACAGAAAATTAATTTTACTGCCAATATTGTAGGCTTCTGTTTTTTCTCATTTGTAAATATCACATAAACGGATACATGTGAATATGCTTGTTTTTTCAGTAGTTTTAGTTATTGTACTTAAAAAGTGGGGCATTGCCCAAAAATATGAGAACCACTGGCTTAATGTATTGCAAACAATCAAACTTTGTTATTCTTTGCTTCTCTGCACTGTTCCGTGTTCTTTCAGTAACCCTGTTTTGCATGAAGTTCCCAGTTTGTTTGGCTTCATCCATATTTGAAGGACGTGCCTCGTTCTCAAGCAGTCAGAATTTATATTACTGCAGGCAGGTTGACAGAAACCATCCTAACAAAAGCTTTTCTTTTTCCTGGAGAATGTGAAGGTCCTCACACACAGGCCGCGGGCGAGAGGGAAAATCTAATAAATCCCACTGTCATGCTGGATGCTGGCAAATGGCATGTGTTTCATACCTGCCAAGCAGCTTGGCGTGCGCTGACAAGACCTATTAAAGTTTATAGAAATGCGGCAGGGCCGTCCATCATGATGACGGACAGGTCGGGCCCCTCCCCCTCGGCCAGTGCCAGGGCAGCAGAGGGTCGCAGTCGCAGCGGGATTGGAGAGCCGAGAGGGGCCGGGCTGAAGCGTGAGGATTCCTGAGGGAGCATTCCGGGGGGACGAGTGTTGACCTACAGTCAAACCGCACAGCAGGAAAGTGTGAATGAATGACCAGCTGGCCTCACACCCCCAGACTTTTCACCCCTCCATATGGGACCACTGACTTCGAGTCATGTTGGAATGATCGTATTTACGAGAGGAACGCGACTGCAATGTCGTACCTGTGGGAAACTCTGCCTTTTCTTTGAGGCCAGACTTTCAGAGTTGGCGACATGTCAATTGAAGAATCATGGCAGAAGCAAATTGATATTGAGCATAATTATCTTTTCATTAGCTGAGCTTCCATCCACATAGATTTTATGCCAGATGAATAATAAAACTATATAAAATTGTATTATATAATATAATAAATAATATGATATGATATATATATACATATACACACACACACCACATACATAATTATAGATTTTATTTTAAATATATATATGATTATATATAATGATTACAGAATAGTGATCAAACTTGACAGATAATTATTGTATATATATATATATATATATTGTCATTAGCTGGTGTATTAGGTAAAT
This sequence comes from Sinocyclocheilus anshuiensis, assembly GCF_001515605.1. NCBI lineage: Eukaryota > Metazoa > Chordata > Actinopteri > Cypriniformes > Cyprinidae > Sinocyclocheilus > Sinocyclocheilus anshuiensis. The sequence continues at coordinate 207,701 of NW_015544168.1, forward strand.
AAATAATAAAAAATATATATAAATTGTGCATATAAAAACTTCATATATATATATATTTTATTTTATTTTTTTTTTTATATTAAATAAATTTAATATTGTTTAATTAGCTGGTGTATTTGATTTGTGCAACAATTTCCCATCATTCTCTGGGGCAGCATGACAATGATAAAATCCATAGATAAATCAGGGCTGTACAGTGCGACATATATGTCGCACGTGCTACGAAAAAACTGGTCTGTGAGATGAATAAATTTACCACTGTAGCACGCATGCGATACAGTTTTGCATGTTCATAACACAGCCGCTTAATAGTGTGAAGTGATTTCGTTGTGCTTGTTTGTGTGTGTGAGATTGATTATACTTGGTAGTTAGGGGTGTGCGATATGACGATTTTTGAATGTCTCCACGATCTGCTTTTGAAGAAATATCGTTGTATCTGCTACAGCGCACATTCTATCAGCTGCAGTTCTGGCGCCTCCCTCCGTCTCAATATAATGTACAACGCCAC
>NW_015544168.1:208309-223443 GCF_001515605.1 Sinocyclocheilus anshuiensis
GCCACATGCATTCACATCAGTGTTAGCTCAGCGGTAGAGTTACTCTCACGGGACACTGCACTTATGCGCAATCACAAAACTACATTATTTCCATCTGCTTTAAAGCAATGCCGGTTAAACATTTAATTCATGTGCTGTTCTGCATGCGCTTTTTCTGAGCGTGTACTCGTGAAGCGCCACTGAGAGCCTGTAAAAAAGCGCCTGATTATTGGACTAAGTTCTTCATGCGTTTCTCTCTCAACTGTTTGCTTTCATTTCAGACATAACCAACTGTGTTTATAGGGACTCTTAAAGGGACAGTAGCTACTAAATATGCTGCCACCTGTCATTTTTTAATATTTGTACATTCAATTTCTTGAATTTTACTGCTAAATACTGTACCTGAAAAATGTTCTTATTTTCTAATAACAAAGATAAAATAATGACAAAGATTTTTATCTTTGCTCACTTTGCCTAAATGTCTGCAATTGTTTTTTATTTTATATTTTGTTAAGGTGTAAGAGGTGTTATGTTTCTGCACTCTTCCATGTTTAGCAAATTAAGAAAACTTTGTCTAAAACAACTTTTGTGATGGTTTGTATTTTTTGTGCTCTGTATGGAACATCAGTGCCTGTTTAAGTGATGAACTCCATTACTTGTGTTTGTTTTCAGACATGATAACAGACGTTTTATACTTGTGCTACAACTTTTTGGCCTGTGCTACAAAACTTTCAACCTCTGTAGCACCACTGCTATGTGAAAAAAAAGTTAACGTACAGCCCTGGATAAAGCATCATTTACACACCTAATTCTAGTTTTTTGCTGTTTGTATTTATTATTACGTGCAAAGTAGTAAAAATGTGTTTATATGACATTGGCCAACATGTTTATTTTATTCTGACCACAGTTACTTGAAGGCACAATGTCATAACTATGATTTGCAAGCTTGTAAGTAGGAACTTGCCAGGGTGACTTGCTTAAAGTGCTCCAAGTCTGAGAACATTACAAAGTTGAGTCAATGAGACATGACCCTCTTCAAGACTTCTCCCCCAGAACAAATACTGTATTCAGGAAGTGTTGCAGGAGAGCTGTTGGGTGAACACTATCTTCTCAGTTTTTATGGTCTGTCCGTTTGATCTCACCCAAAGCTCAGTGTGTGGGGTGCCAGTGACTGAATAAGGCTCTTTCTTGTCCAGCGTGAGAGTTTTCTGTCTGGCAACCCTGAATCTTGGGCTACACTTTACTGCACTTGCTCTTGTTTCACACTCATCCTGGGTTGTGTGTGTATACAAATAACTACACACAAACACACACACAACCTCTCAGGTTTGGGATCAGTAAGATATTTAATGTTTTGAAAACAAAACTGTTGGGCTCACCAAGGCTGCATTTATTTAATTAAAAATATTGTTAAGTATTATTAATTTAAAAAAAACTATTTTTGTTTGAATTTATTTTAAATGTAATTTATTCCTGAGATGCAAAGCCGAATTTTCAGCATCATTACTCCAGTCTTCAGTGTCGCATAATCCTTCAGAAATCATTCTAATACGCTGATTTGCTGATGAAGAAATTTTTTTTATTATTGTCAATGTTGCAAACAGCATATATTGTGCTTATTAATATATTGTGGAAACTGTGGTAATTTTTTTCAGGATTTTTTATTGAAAAGACAGTCTAAAAGAACAGCATTTATTTGAAATAGAAATCTTCTGTAAGATTATAAATGTCTACTGTCCATTTAGATCGATTTAATACATTTTATTTTAATAAAGATATTTTAATTGTAAATATATTTTGTTATATATATATATACACACACACTCAGTCAAGCCAAAAATTATTCAGACACCAGATAATTTTATATATTTTTATTTTTTTTTTTTTTTTTTTTCTCTTGTGGCCACAGGAGAGAAGCCAAAAGCTTTTTTCCCCCTAACTGAAATTATGCCTTTTAAATTCGAATATAATTCGAATTTTGATATTAAGTAGAAAATTCGAATGTAGTTTTTCAGTCATTTTGACAGCCCTAATATATATATATTACAATTTTAAATGTCATTAAAGGGGGTTTGATATGTCTGTGTGTCGTGCCACAGCAGGATTAAAGTCTCCTTTCCCAACACCTCCAGTCCTCCGGCCCTCGTCTTATTTGTTTTATTTAAACCAAAGCTTCCAGCTTGGCCAGGAGTAGACAATGATCTCTCCCTCTCTCTCTATCTCTCTCTACACCTGCTAATATTTCAAAATCACTCCACCCAGTTTTCATGCCTGTTTTTGTCTGCTCTTGTTCATGCAAATGGTTTATGAAGGATAAGTGACAGGATGCATGCCCTTTTCTCCATCTTCAATGTTTGCACATGAAACGCTTGGCCGTAGATTTTCAGTTTTTTTTGTATGGGGGTGAAAAAATGCAACCGAGAGCCAAAGGGAAATGGAATCATTCCACATCAGGAATGCAGCATCGCATGCTGGCTGTTTCCTCTGGGCCATGGCCCCGCTGGTCCCTTAGCTGTCGTGAGGGTTTGCCGGAGCACGAGGTCTCGTTGCCCACGTGCTGCGACAAAGCACTGCATTGTTGACTATGTTTAAAGCACAGCATTCAGCATATCTGTGAGCCTCCGTTACAGTGCAAACACAAGCTTGCTATTAATGCATTTATCGCCAGGTAGCCATCGGTGGTCCCTGAAAACAATAACTAGACCAGAAATAACTCCGTGAAGATGTGGATTTATTGTATATGTTCTCCAAAATCCCACTCCACATAGGAGTGTTAAACATCAAATGTGATTTTGTAGCTCTGCACTATTTCACTTTTGGTGAGGACAGACAAATTACTGAATTCTGGAAACTGGTGGCTGGAAACACTTTCTCAAATGTTTAGTTTTTTATTCTATATATATTCTGAGAAAAAAAGTCAAAAATGCGAGATATAAACGAACCTTTCTGAGGGAAAAAAGTCACAATTATGAGATATAAACTCAGTATTCTCACTTGCTACCAAGTTTGTCTCGCGATTCCGAGTTTATATCTCAATTCTGACTTTTTAGTGGAGTTTGAGAACTCAAGAGTTTGTCTCACAATGTTTTTGTTCCTCCACAAAATAAAAAATAAAAAGGTAATTGCAATGTTTGTATTTTTTTTGTTGTTGTTGTTTTTAAGCTTACATTTTTTACCTTTTTTTTCTCTCGCAATTGGGAGTTTATATCACAATTCTGACTTTTCTTCTCAGAATTGTGAGTTGACAAGTTAACGAGTGAATTGCAAGTCAGAATTGCAAGAAAAAAAGCCCAAATTGTGAGATAAAAAGTCTCAATTACTTTTTTCTTTTTTTATCCTGTGGCAGAAAACAAGCTTCCACAATATGCACTGTAAAAAAAAATCTGTAGTTTTTTCAAAATCATTTTGGCAGCTGTGGATTCCAGAATAATTTTGTAAAAAATGCAGAAAAACCGTAAACACATTTACAGAACAAACTGTACATTTTACAATATTTTACTGTTAAAATTTCACTCATTTTTACAGTGTGTATATATATTGTTGCTGTTTTATTTATTATTTTTTTTCCATTTTAAAACATCATATATATGTGGGTCAAAGACATTAAGATGTCCGCATCAAAATAAATTTACAAAGGTGATTTTATGTCCATAGAAAGCACATTAAATGTAAGTAAAGTGTCTACTTTTAAGGTTTCAAACAAGTTTTTGGAGAATAAAATGTCAAAATTTGGTTGAAATAATGTTACATGGTCATTATGCTTAAACCCTTTTTCGTCTTTGACCCATGTACATAATTGCAATTTCGTTTTTGTTTTTCTGAGTATATATATACTATCCAAAATCATTTAGTATAGAGTTTTCATGCAACAGTAAGGTTTAACCTGACATTTTTTTTATCTTTCTTTCAGTTGGACCCTCTTTCTGAAGACGTGCTACAACAGAGGCCGAACCCCAATGCTATTCACTCCATGGAGAAAGTTCTGGAAGTCCACAGTGAGTGCACGCAAAGCTTCACAGTTCATTCACAGAAGGCCTGATACATATTGTACACTACTGTTGCAGCAATTATTGTAGTGTAGTCTATTTTATATAAACTTACCCATGAACAACCTGTAAAAATTGTGATTGGCTTCTTTTATACAACAGTTCGTTCTGGTTCTCAAATCTGATTGGTTGAGAACCGTGAGATATTATACTGATATCGCTACAGGAACGCCCTTTCACAATTTTGTATCACTCCGCTTGTTCTAGCCGGGTCTATGTTTTTTTTTTTTTATTATTCACTGAGCTAATCGTAGAGTACGTTAGTTAATATAAGAAGAAACGTCTAGCTTCGCGGTCTCTCTCTCTCTCTCTCATTTGGATGCACGTCTTGCCGCATTGTTTCTCTCTTATAACCTCATTATTTCTCACTAATAACCTAACTGAAGCAGCACATGCCCTTGATATGAATTCTAAAAGTGACGTATGTTTAACTGTCAACTTGAGCTTTGAATCTGTGGCGGAAGGAAGTAGTTCCGCACAAAAGAGGGTTTTATTAGACACTCCGTTGTTTCTTGTTTAATTACACACATGTTCCGTCGAACTGTTGTATAAACGCAATATCACTCTCGTACTCGAGCGATACCGGCTCTATATCAGTGGCTGTGATTGCCTGCAGCCTCGTGCCTCTGGCCTAATCACAGCCATGCTGATATAGAGCCGGTATCGCTCGAGTACGAGAGTGATATTGCTCATATATATCAATTATAAAGAGTTGTCTTCTTGAAGTAAACAGTTTCTCATGGGAATATTCTGCAGTATAGAGCAGACTTTATGCTGTTTAGTCATAACTCTGGCATGCATATGATGTCTTTGCATGCTACTTGACGTCTTACACCTGTAAATAAAGTGCTGTGTCATGTTTAAGGCTGAGCTTTGTGCTTAGGTAAATACTGGCGCTCGCTGCAGAGATCTGCCTCGACTCTGGGCTACTCGCTGCTGGAGGCTCAGAGATGTGAAACTGAAGAGGCAGAGACGGTGACCGCCATGGCCTCCCTGTCTGTGGCCAACAAGCACATGGGAAAGAGGTGCAGTTATAGCTGAGTTTGTCATATGGCACATTCCACAAATACCGCTTTGGTCCCATTACTCGTTTTTTGTTGTTGGAATTATTTGGTATGTTATACAGTATAAACTATTATTAATATTTATTTTATTATTTATAAAATAATGATGTATTTATATTTATATATAGTTATTTTAGTAGCATTAGGATTGTATTATAGTTCTCATTGCTATTTTTAAAAAGTTTTTAGATTTCCCATATTCATTTAAAGTGTTTTTGGTTAGTTTTAATCATTTTGTTTGTTTTTGTCATTTTAGTAGGTTTTGTTTTTTGTTTTGTTTTTTACGTATGTCTATATAGTTTTTATTTGTGTTTTAGTTATTTTAGTACATCAAGTTAAACTGAAGTAAAATGAGAAATGTTGCCTTGGCAACTAGCTGAAATAAGTTTTTAATATTTTTACTTAACATTTATTATATTTCAAGTAATACATTTTTTTATGGTTTTAATTTTAGTTTTAGTTAACTCTAATAACAACCCGTATATATGTGTTAATATATTATAATTTTACAATTATATTATAAAAATGTAAATTATAGTGCTGTCAAATCGATTAATCACGATTAATCACTTACCAGATAAAAGTTGTTGTTTGCATAATATATGTGTGTGTGTACTGTGTATATTTATTATGTATATATAAATACACACACATAACAGTATATATTTTGAAAATATTTACATGTCTATATTTATATTCCTATAATTAATATTATAAATAAATATATTTCATATATAAACATAAAGTAAATTAAAATTAATATTATCTAGAAAATAACAAAACCACATCAGAAATTCAGCAAAAACCCCAAAATCAGTTTTAAACTATTTAGACCTGTCTCAACATTTCCAAGCATGAATGAAAATAAAACAATTCATATAATATTTAGATTGACTTCCAGCATTTTGTTAAGGTTAAGCACCTCCTTTCATTGACAGTTTGCTCAAAAAATGACTGACAAATGAGTTTCAGTCTGTATTATTCCTGGAAAGTGGCATATATTTGCTCATAGCAGGCCGCCTGAGTGTGTCTGTTTCTGTGACCCGTGAGTATTTATGATTGTGTGGGGGCTCTGTGATGGGACAGCAGTGTTCTAGAGGTGCAGGGCAGGTGATAAGCAGGCGAGACTCTCTGAATGTGTGCGGCTGGTGCGGGGCAGACGTCCAGCAGCGTCAGGCTTCTGAGAGACACACTCTGCCAGAGTCCTAATTGAAAACACTCAGGCAGCATTGAGCACAGATGCTTGAGGTTTCTGGACCTTCCTCACACACTCACACCCTTACACACGTGTATTCATGTGCCTAGCAAGGTTCAAATTCACATTATTTCCTGTTATTCCTATTAGGGGCCAAGTGCAGAAAGTGTGTTGACACTTATTATAAGTATTGATTTTCCTAGTTTAATATTCTGTTTTCTGGCTGGGCGTTTGGCAGACTCATTTTGGAGGGTCTCAAACACTCTTGTGCCACCAGAACACAGTTCAAAATTTCATGAACATTTTAGCTTATAACTTTTGAAACAAAATTCCTTTTTTTTTTTTTCCACTCCTGACCCTGAATTCCATTATTCTGGCTGTTTCAATTTCCTCCTGATTTCCTCAAATTCCCAAATAGAACATTCAAATTTTGTTTGACTCCGCCATGCACCATTTCTGTCCTTTTCCATGAATTTGCATACTGTTTTTACTACTCATACAAAACTGGTTCAGGTCATATTCAGACTAAGACACAAAAGCCATTAAATTGATTTTTAGCGTCTTACACCTTTCTCCAAAAAAACCTGCGAATTTGACACCAAACAGGAAGTGATGCATTAACACTGAAATTAGTGTGTATAGTGACCCCAAACTTTGTACATATTGCCAAAGGAATACCATATAAATCCAAGTACAGTGCCTAAATAAAGCCAAAATGGAAAATCTGCACTATTTAAATATAAATACATTAGCACCTCCTTACTGAAGGATGCCAAGTAAAGTCTTTTTTTTTAAACACTTTTTTTTTTTTTTAATTGTGTAATTGTTTTTATTTTTAACTAAAACTATTAAAATGTTAGTTGAAATTAAGCTGAAATAAAATAAAATATAAATATTGGATGAAAACTTGAAATTTTTATGAAATTTAAAAATGTATGTTGCCTTAGCAGCTAACTGTAATAAGTTAAATTAGTTCAAAAAGTACTAAAATTACTGAAACTAAATTTAAAAAATAGAAATATAAAAAAAATTATAATAATAATAATAATGACAAAAACATGTTACAAAATTACAAAAAAAATTAAACTAACATTAAAACTAAGAATATAAAAATAGAAGCTAATTCAAAATCTAAATAAATACTATAATAGTATATAAATAATATTAAAATACATGTACACAGGTGTTCCCAGAGGCAAGGAAACCTGGAAATATCTTGGAATTTTAAAATTGCGATTTCCAGGTCTAGGAAAAATATTCAAATAAATCAGATCTTAAATTCATGAACATTATATTGTGGAAATAAATTTATTGTACTTGTCAGGGTTATTATAGTTAACTAAAAATTAAAAATAAAACTAAATCCATAAAACAAAAACATTTTCGTTAAATATTTAAAATATTTTGAAAACAAAAACTATAATACTATAGTAGGGCTGGGTAAAAAATATCGATATCTCGATTTTAATCGATTCTCATTTTTACGAAACTATATCAATTCTTAAATTCCAAGAATCAATTAGTCTAGCCTGGTTTCAGTTAATGGACGGAACGTTGAAGGGCACCTCCCATCCGATAAATCACAATAAGCATTGTGCGTTGGTACTTTTAATATGAAACAAAGTCTCTGATTTCAATTTATGTCCATTGTATTGCAGTATTCAAACAATAAATGCCATTTTGGTGCTGTTTAATGTATAGTGACCGCTGCTGTAGCGCCTCGATCAACAGAAACGGCAGCACGTAGCGCATGTGAAGTAATCGCTCAATCAGTGTTTCAGCCGCGCAAAGACGTCAATATAACGGCTAGTAAACAATGTCACGTAACGTCACATTTACCTCAGAAACAAACATATTCGGTGACCATAAACTCGTTAGTCAGCCAGAAAAATAAACTGTAGAGAGGAGCATTTAGCTAAATATATGCACCATATAACATTCATTATAATTTTTTACTGTTCTTTAATGTTTTATTTATGTTTGAATAAATCCGTCCAAGTTTTTATGACAGCCACTATTTAAATGTGTATATTTCCAAAAAACTAACCAAAGTAATTGTAACCTAATTTTCTAACCTTCATTAAGTGCAATTTAAGCAGTTGTACAGCACAAATCAGTCAATTTTAACCTTCAGTATTATAGTAATGCAGTACCAACTGACTCTCGTGTATATTTTACAGCATTAGTTGAGAGATTTTTTTTCCCTTAAGAAAATTTGGCATGCACTGTACCTAATATGTATCCAAAATAATTGAAATCGAATCAAATTGGTAATCGAATCGAATCGAATCACAAGCTTGTGAATGAGAATCGAATTGTGAAATTTGTACTATAGTACCAGCCCTATACTATAGTATACCAGATACAAAAATAACACTGGTACTTGTGCTTGGCTCGAAAATATTCAATTGCTGATTATATTCAAATGTATTCAATTTACATTTACATTTACATTTACATTTAGTCATTTAGCAGACGCTTTTATCCAAAGCGACTTACAATTGGGGGATACATAAAGCGATTCTTCTTAAGAGGCAAGTTTTGATACTTCTGCCTCAGTGAGGGGACAGAAGGAGAAGATGGGAGTTTTTGCAGTGGGTGTGGTTGGTTTGAAGTCCTGTGTGTGTGGGGCTGAGAATTGAGCCCCATTTATTTAATTTTTTAATTAAATAAATAAATTTAATTTAATTTTTTTTAGATATTTAATTTATTAAAATATCTGGAAAAGTCATGGAAATTCACAAGTGAAAAGTTGTTTTGCTCATGTGTGACGTAATGTTTGTGTATGTGTGTCGCCCCACAGAACAGAGGAGGAGCCTATGGAAGAGGAACCTCCATTGTAGAAGGTCCGATCGACTGCCTTGGTGACCCTCTTGGCTCAGAGCCTCTTCAAGGCCTCTGACGTCACTCTACTCTCTCCATCCGTTTCATTTTTTGTCCCACGATGTGCGCGCTTTGAGCACGGGATCCGAAACGGCCTGAAGAAATCTCCATGACACCCAGAGTTCGACAAACGTCTCAGCCGTGTTAGTCTGTCTCTGTCTGTGGCAGAACGTCCGGGATTGTGCAACCTGGTCTGTCCGCAGGGACACTTAACTTTTGAGCAGGACATAGACTCACGTTTCGTTGTTAGATGTGAGAGCTGGTGCTTTCGACATGAACTTTTTCATTATTTTCCAGAGCCACTATAAGACTGATTTCGGCTGTTACGGCCTACGTTTTTTTATTTGTCGACTCTCTCTGTTCGTTTGTCTGTCTTTCTTTTATTCTTGGAGAAAAAAGTGACTCATTCCATTCGCAATTCTAGTTACTGCTTCACGAGGGTGGACGATGTGATTGGGAGAGAGATCGAAAGATTCTGGGAAGCCCAACAGAAAGTCAACAATGTGAGTTTGTGCCTTTTGCAAAATAGTTTCCGTGATGGATCCAGAAGAACATTGCCTTAAACTAGTTAAAAGAGGGAAAACGTTTCGCCGTCTCGGTTTTTCTTGACACCCGACGGTCAAAGGCTGGCCTGAAGAATCGAGAAACCCTCAGCATGTTTACCAGGAACTCCCTGCAGATATCTTCATGTTTCACACACATTATGACCTGTTTTATGTTCCTTCATTTTTATTGTGCTTGTGTTGGACGTTACATGACTTTAAGTGTCACTGACAAATGAACTTTAAGGTAGTTGCCAGCTATCCAAGGGCAAAACGTTCGATTGAATTCTCCAGCGCTTTAAAAGGCAAGCCAATGTAGCAACTCGTTTCAACTCTAATGACCAAATACGCGCCTCCTCCTATGAAAAGTTGACCGGCATGCAGCTTTCCATCTGCCAAGTTAAGAATTCACCCGTCGTAGTTTAACAGCGCCGACAAGCATGAGTTTGCTGTGAGCATATAGGATAGGGCTGCGATGACCACGCGTCATACGATTTGTAGTTCGAGACAGACTTTCTATTTTTCCTTCTCTCCACATGTTGTACTTCTATATAGCTATGAATGTCTAGTATTTCGGTTACTTTACAGTTAATCAAAGGGCACTAGTGTATCACTACTATTATTCTACTCAGCAGATGGTCAATTTTATTGACACCTTTGAAACAAGCGGAAAAGGGCTGGTTACCGATTTTAAATGTACCACTGAGCCTTCAGACGTGCCACCTGGTGAGATTTAGCGCTGGTTTCCCGCCGACAGGCCTGAGCGAGGAGGGTTATGGGCCTTTCGCTAGGGGCAGGTGCTACCGAACATGTGCCCGTCGCATGACACAATCCAGGAAGTAGCGGGACCACCAGCTTCCACTCGGAAAACAATCATAAAACGCCTCTGAGACAACTGTGATACTCAGACAATCTGCATGGGACATTGACGTAGTTTCGGAGCCACAGCGGTGCTTCGAAGCGGCACATAGAACTGTATATATACGCAATTATGCATGCTGACAGTAGATCATTTGGCTTGACTTTGATTGTACATTGAACTTTTTGATTCTGGACTGATGAAGAGGCGATAATTTGTTTGACAACCCCTGACTCATGTTTAGCCTCTCGGCAACTACCTTTGGCATTCTTTTTCCGTGTGTCATGTTCGATATGAGACGCATTAAGGCGGGAGATTTGACTCACCATTGCCATTGTTCCTCGACTTCATCTTTATATATGCCTGTCACGTATGACTACTCCACTTTGGGTTCATGCCTGTTATTTTCTTAATAGAGCTCATTTGTCCTGTTTTTTTTTGTTGTTGTTGTTGTACTTTTTGGATTATTTACTTGTTTGTCAGTCTGTATGTAGTTGACCATGTGTTTTACATACATCTTTAGTTTCTTGTTTTAGAGAGTAACATGCCTTTTTTAATTTGTTTTATTTAGGGTTTTTTTTGTATGCGGTGGGAGGGAGATGCTTTTACTTTGTATAATGATTCCGACAATTGTGTATTTACTACATTCTGTTCATAGTAGATTTATATTACAAAGATCTATAGATATATTATATATTATTGCAGACTCTTAATAAGAAAACTAGTATTGCAAAATGATATATTTCAGTATGTGGTCTGGCTTCGGCCGTTGCTGGTTCCACTTGAAGGCACTGTTTATTGGTTTCATGCATTCGCAGTAGCATTACTCTGGCACCGTAAACTCTTGATCAAACGGATCTTCGTGGTTTCAAGCTTCAGTTTGACAGAGTGCTCTCTAAACTCTAAAACATAAATATTATGGACTGACACTGTACATTTCCATTGGTTAAAAGTCCATTTGGATAGACCAACTAGAGTAGATGCTGACATCATAATGATCCTTCTGTGTGGTACATCCAAGATGGATTTAGTTATTTTTGCGTATTTTTAAGGTTTGAATAACTTTAGCCTTTCAAGAACATTTCCAGGTCATATTTCACCCAGAAAAAGGACATAAGAAATTACATTTTGCTTTTAAAAAAAACAAAAACAACGAGGCCAACAAAGCAAAACAGGCTCAACCAATGGTGTGAGTTTGGGGGCGTGGCTGTCTGTTTAATCGACCAATGGCAGACAGTTTCCAAAATAAGTGTTTGAAAAGAATCATTACTTGGAGGTGTAGAAATTACACGCACTTAAAAAAAAATCATGTAGAAACAATTATCACTCAGAAATTGATAGTAAATACACAAATAATTGCAAAGAAACAACACGTTGAATATAATTTTGAAGTAGAAAAACTAAAATTGATTTTCTTGTAAAACATGCTCTAATCATTTTTGTTTTATCTTCAAACATTCATTTTTACGGTGCACTTCAGCTTTGAATGTGAAATAATACAATTCTTTAAATTAAAAAAATTGTTATGCTCATGAGATTCTAATGAGAGTTAACAAAAACCTGATAAGTCCTGAAAATTTTGGGGGGAAAATGTGCATAATTATCATGAAAATAATTTCATTTTTTCATTTTTTATAGTTTCTTTATGCAAAATATAATTTCTTATTGACCTCCTTTTGATTTTGGGGTGAAATGCTACCTGGACATGATTTTGTGACAGTTCGTGTTTAATTTTGCGGTAATGATATCAGCAATCGTTCTCGGGGTTTTTTTCTGTTTTGTCAAATCTTGTTACTCCTATCAAGCATGATCTATTTTGGGCATTTTTGCAGTATCCATATCCAGACCAAGCCCATCAAATCTCATCTGAATTACTTTCAAGGATGAAGTGCGAAGGCTGACACTGATTTGAAAGTGTCCAGGAAATGTAAAGTGACATTCCCAAAGAGTCTCATAATAGTAATACTCAACCGGACCATCACTACAAACCACTCTGCAACAATACTAACAGCAGCCTATCAATACAGTCTTGTCAAAGGAACACTTCTATCTGGTCATTTTCTTTGCTCTTGTTTTGTAAAACTAAAACTGCATTCCATTAATTTTTCCTTTTTCTTTTTTTTTTTTTTTTTTTTTTTTTTTTACTTTTTTTTTAATGTTTTGCATTGACATTTGCATAGATTTTTGTTTGTATATGCTGTCAATTATTAAAAAAAAAACGGAATTGGGCAAAAATTGGTATCGGCAGGTCACACTTACAAAAAAAACGGAAATCGGAATCGGCCAAGAAAATTGCAATCTCTGATATATATATATATATATATATATATATATATATGTATGTATATTATATATTTTTTAATTCAAAAATTAATTGTATTCTGAAGCACAGTATAACACTCTTAAATGAGATATTTAAAAAAAGAACTGAACAAAATTAGAGAACACTTACAGATACATACAAGTTATTGGTGTTAATCTGGCACCTGGTGCTAATTTCCTTTATTATATGACAAACCCTATTTAACTGGTAGCATTCCTCGAATTTTCACTGAGATTGCTAGATAGTGGGCCGCTCTAAGGTTGACTGAAACCCTGCGACAGCAGGTTGTCTCTCAATGGGAAGTCGGTTCAACACTGCAGCTGGAATTGCTTGCCAGTTCAGTGCTGAACAGGGTAAGGATCTGTCTCAGCACGTTTAAGAGAAGTCGGACCGAAACCAGGGTGAAGTTTCTTTCATTCTCTTTTACCTTCATAGCTGTAGATTTCTGCATGGTTTGTGCGTCAGCATGCCTGTTTGTCCTTGTAACATATTTGCACAAAGGAGGAACACGGGAGGGTTGAGGCTTTGGAGAATGCATGGGATGGAAGCTCTTCTTTCCTCCTCTGTTTCTGGTCAGTACACAGACGGATTGATGCTCTTGGTGTCCGACAGATGTGCTTTTTACTTGTTTAAAAATGGAATGAAAGAAAAATGACTTTTGAATACTTTACAACAACAACCAGAAAGTTATCTAGCACTTGTGACATACAGACTATAGACTTGATTGTATTTATGTAGAGCATTGTTTTAGGTGAACTACACACTATGCCACATGTTAGACTGTCTGTGAGACTTCTTTTGCTTTCGTTTCTTTTCTGGTTTTTCTACTCTTCCTCGGGACATATTTTTGGGGCTGGAGGAAGACTAGGAAAAGATTAGGGTCGTTCCTTTAGAAACATCTGGAATCATCAAAGGGCTTTTTCCAGATGCTCGTCAGATATATCTTCAGTTTGTCCAAAAGGGAAAAAAAACAAAAAAACACTTATCAGCCAGTAATACCTGTGACCACTGTGGCTCGAGAACAGTTCTAGGTTTACAAAATGTAAGAAATGCATATTATTTTTGTCACTTTGTTTTTCCATTGTTACAATAGAACTTTTTTTGGGACCTTTGCTCTAACGTTTGTCATTGACATCAACTATAAAGTACCTTGTTTTTGAATACCACGATGTCTTGTGTTTATTTCCGAGCACGTTCTTTCACTGAATGGATTTACATAATGCAATCAGGGGCTCTAATAATAATAATGGTAAAATCATTTTAGTGGTTTAATGCCATATTCTCTACTAAGATCACTTAAGTAAGGTCATTTTTATTTTTATGTTCTTTGATCCCAATTTTAGATTGATTGTACACAGTCATAAGTTGTAGTACATGTGGTCTTCCATTCGAAAACCAGAAAACGTTGGTATGATTGACCAGGGCCTATTTATTTATTTATTTATGTATTTATTTATTTTCTTTCACAACTCTCAAACTACAACTTTACCTACCATCTTTTGTTAATACATTTATATAGAATTTAATATGTAATATATTAGAAAACTTTTAATATGTTATTAATACAAATCTGTCTCGGGACGTTTAAGAGAAGTCGGACTGAAAGCGCACTCTGCAGAGACCAAGCTTCTCATCACCAGAAAGAATCAAAAGGCTAGGCTCGCCTTTGCTGAGGAGCATGTTGTGTGAAGAGAGGTGAACTGATCCAAAGTTTACTTTAGTGATAGCAAGTTTAATTTATTTGGGTCTGATGGGAAACATTATGTTCATCGTCAAACTGAGGAAAGACTGAAGCCCAAGTGCGTAAAGATGTCAGTGAAAGGTGGAGGAGGAAGTGTCATGCTTTGGGGGATGTTTTCTGCAGCAGGAGATGGGCCTCTTATACAGCTACATGTCAGGTGAATCCAAATGTTTATCAGAACCTCTTTCAGCAACACGCGGTACCTTCCCTGCAATTTTCATGCAAGATAAAGCTCCCAGTCACACTGCAAAATGGGTAAAGCAGTTCCTTGAACCTAAGAACATTGAAATAATGAAATGGCCAGCCCAGAGTCCTGATCTAAACCCAACTGAAAATCTCTGGAAAATCCTTGGCGACAAACGTTATGGCTAATGCTGCATTCAAGTCCTCCTGGGATGGTCGTACTTATGAGTTGACAAGTCGTAATTAAGACGTCAGGTGCGTTCAAGTCAGTTTAGTCGGCACAAGATGGCGGTGTACCTTCTTTTAATACATTACAAGA
>NW_015544168.1:223494-224045 GCF_001515605.1 Sinocyclocheilus anshuiensis
TAAAGAAAATTTTCGAGTTTCCCACTCGTAATAACGACTTTGTGGTGGCGTTCATGTGCGTTCAACTCGTAAATATGATCTATCCGACATGACTTGAATGCACCATTAGAAACCCACTACAGTCACCGAACTATGGAAGAGAGTGGAAGAAGAGTGGACCAAGATCACACCAGCGCAGTGTGAGAAACTAGTGATGTCCTGCGGCCGCAGATGTGCTGAAGTCATTCAAAGCAAGGGCCTTCATCCTACTCATTTTTGACAGCTGTAACCCTCCAAAATTTTTGTTGTAATCTGCTTTCGTGCTACAGTGGTTACTGTTCTCTAATTTTGATCACCGTGTTTTCCACAAAATAAAGGTTTTTGTTGAAATGCCTTGGTTATTTTGTCAATCATGTTAGTATAACAGTGGTATACCCACAGCTAATATCCCTTCAAATTTTAAGTGAAGAAGATTAACAATATTTCAGAAAAAAATCTCATATTTATAGATTGTTCTCTTATTTTAATCTCCACTATATATATATATATATATATATATATATATATGTATA
>NW_015544168.1:224123-240649 GCF_001515605.1 Sinocyclocheilus anshuiensis
TATATATATAAACCCTCTTAAAAATGATCAGACATTGAATATTATGAAAATAACAATTATTAGTAATAATAATTATTGCTGATTTGAAAGCTATAGGAATATGTTTATGACCTAAATTACAATTGTTTGAATATGTGTGGGTTAATTATTTTTTTTAACTAATCTATATAAATTATTGTAAATATTTATACTGATAAGCGGGTATGGATATCTGCAAAATTGGAATAACTGAATTGTCATTCATAGTGTTTGTCTAAATATTCGGTTAATTTTACCATTCTTTAAATGTAATTTTAAGACATTTCTAGAGATTTCCACTCAAAATCTGCACAGCACATGTGAAAAAGTAGTTTGTAGTTTATCCTCAACCCTTTATTCAACACTAAAAGCTTTTTAATCAAAAGAACAGGAGTCTGCTGTTGTTAAACCTCAATCATTTCAGCAGGACGTTAGGGTCCGTGTTAATGTGACCGCTGTAGGAGAACCTGTCACATTGTGAAGAGGCTAATGGCCTGTGTGGTGGTGAACGCTTAGCATTTCTCATCATTTCACACTGTAATTCTGTGGTGACGTGGGCTTTTTGTAAATCTATTACATAGCAAACAGCAGTGCACCACAAGTAATGTTCTATTAAAAACTGGTGGAGATGAATTGTTAGTGGGGAGAGCAGGGCTGGGTTGCTCAGATGTCCCACAGTGTGTTTAAAGCCTGTGGTTTATTGTCACAAGCATCAGTTCCCGTCAGTTTGCCTGGAGCACAGAACTTTAGCGTCAGACTCTGCGAATATATTTATAGAGAGAAAGTAAAAGTAAGTGCTGGATGTACCTGCCCTAATGCTATAAGATAAGCATTAATCTTTTTAATAAGGGATCTTTTCAGATTTTCTAGTACCATGGCACATGAGTATAGTATCAGTTCTCTAGTATCTATATCACTGCACCATGGCATTTTTGTGGTGAAGGCTGCTTGATGGAGCCAGTGCTTGTGTTTTGAGCACTGCCCCCTCTGTCCAGGCGAGGGCAACCGGGAGGAGAGCAGTTTACAGTAGTCACGACAGGGATTAGCAGCTCATTTAGAGGAGACAAGGGTCAGACGTCTGTCCAAAAATACAGTGGCTCGTTATAGAGACAGATAAATCCAGCGGATTGACCAGCGCAAACAAAAACATCACCCTGATCGCTAAGCAGCAGTCAAACAAACAACCGTTAGAGAGCCTAATTCAAGTCCAGCGCTGCTGAACTGACTCTAGGACACGAAACAGAAAATATGCAAACAATGTAGCTTGTCACAAAGCAGCATGTTTGAATAATCATAAATCTGGCAACCTGGGAAGTGTGGCATGATTAAAGCTAATAAACCGAGCGCAAATGTAAAAGGAGACGTGAGAGACAATATTTACCGTCTCACAGGTTCAGCAAAAGAATCCTCGAAATCCTAATTTTTCCGCCAAAAATATTAAGCAGCACAATGTTTTTAATATTGATCAAATGTTTCTTGAGCAAATCAGCATATTAAAATGACTTCTGAAGAATCATGTGACACTGAAGACTGATAACAATGCAGCTTTGCCATCACAGAAATAAATTACATTTGACAATATATTAAAATAAAAATCAGTTCAATTGAATACTAATCATATTTCACAATTTTAGTATTTTACTGTGTTTTTAATTAAATAAATGCAGCCTTGGTGAGCAGAAGAGACCATTTCCAAAAAAAAAACAATTCACATTTTTTCCCCCCTAAATTTATGAATAGTAGTGTATATGAAATGTAACTGAACTATTGTTTTAATTTCATAATCTGTTGTATTTCCAAAAAAAAATAATAAATTTGGAGTAAAACTTGATTTTATCAATGATTTTTAGAGCGAGATAAATTGACCAAAACATCAATCAAATTAACAACCAGCAGCTAATTCGAGTCCAACCCTGCTGAATTGACTCTTTAGGTCATAAAGCAGAAAATATACAAACAACGTAGCTTATGTCACAAAGCAGCGTGTTCATAAATATTCATAAATCTGGCACCCTGGGAAGTGTGGCATGGTTAAGCTAATAAACTGAGGGCAAGTGTAAAAAGAGACGAGAGAGACAATATTTACTGTCTCGCGGGTCGACAGTCGATCGACATAAGGTGAAATGATCTCCAGGAATGCGTTCACATATTCGGCTCCACAGGAGTCAGTTTGAGGTGAGTGTCAGTGAAACGTTTAGAGACTGTCAGTAGAACTGTTGACCAGGTCACTGAACCCCGTGACCTTTGCCCTGTGGCTCGGGGTCAGATAAACCCAGAGCGGTCTCCGCATTTAATTTAAGACCCTGAACTCTTTCCCAATTGGGTTTCTACACGCCATCCATTCCCACAGTAATCCCGTCCTGGAGAACACAAGCCTGACGCATCAGACGAAAAACCTCTAGCTAGTTTCTGACATTTTGGTCTGCGGTCACACAATTCAATGCTGTTCTCTCTCTATCTATCGTTCTCTTTTTTTTCCCCTGCTCATCCTCATTTGAGGTTGCTTAGTCTGTCATTACGGTCTCTTATGTTAGAGAAGGGCTTCCTTCAGAGCGTCGCTTGCCACTTCTCTGCAGTTTTTAATTGTGGCTCTGAGGTGGTGGATGAAAGTAGCATCAATTTTGATTTCATGTTTCAAGCAACAAATAGAAAACCTATAATGAAGGATTTCACAGCTATAATGGAAAACAATGCTATAATTACTATTGCAATAATTGTTAATTTCAATATTTCATTTTAATACATTTAAAGGTACAGTTTAACCAAAAATTTAAATTCTGGCATAATTTACCATCATGTCATTCTAAACATGCATTTGACTTGCTTCTGTGGAAAATAATTTCTGTTGTTGTTTTGTTGTTGTTGTTGTTTTCTCCATATAATAAAAGTCAATTGCTAACCGAAACCATTTGGTTACCAACATTCTTCAAAATATCTTCATTTGTGTTCCACAGAAAGAAAAAAGTCATAGGTTTGGGACAACATGAGGGTAAGTAAATATGACAGAATTTTATTTCTGGGGGTGAAATTATATACATATTTTAATCATATTGCCACCATTTTTAAAAGCAATAAGCCATTAGAGGGCATGCGCTACAGTGATTTTTTTTTAGACTCATGGCTTATTGTTTTATTTGATCATCTGTCCAGCCATTTGATAATATTTTGTCTGAAGACGAGGATGTTGATGGCACTTGTGATGTGCCGAGTTTGTTTTATGCTCAAATATTTCCAGAAACTGCACGCTTGTCCTCCTGGTCGACTGTCATCTTCAGTCTCGCGTGTGCTGTGTTTTGAGAGCTGTGTGCTGTTTGCTTGTCTTTGCCATGTTTAGTCTAAAACCAGTGCCCACCCTGAGAGACTACTACAGGGAGGACATATCTGTGTACTGACCCGTCGTTGCATGCACTGCACTGCAGGTGCTGCTGACAAACGCAGGCCGAAAGAGGTGAGTTCACATTCTCCGTATTTGAGAGTACTTGATCATTTTCAATACTGACATAAAGCACCACACTGTTTGAGTCTACTTTGCATGTGAAGACAAGACTGTCATAAATGTTTACCGTCACAGAAAAGAAGTGGGGAAAGGTGGCTCTCAGGGGCCACGCCATATTTTTCTTATTAGGGACTTTTTTTTTTAAGAGCACACACAAACACAACTCACATCAATTTATGCCTGTTGTGTTCGTCCAAATTACACAGGTGACCTATCCCCTTCCGGCTCTATGAGATCAAAAAATGAAGTGGGACGGGAGGGAATCGACCCCCTCGGAGCAAGTTTAATTCAACCCCCTTCAAATCGTTCACACCGCAATTCCCCGCAGCTGCGCTAACCGTGTAAAGGAACTGTATATTTTCTCCCGCTGCCTTCACATGAGGAAGTCATTAACATCTCCGTGCATTTCTGCTCTGTAACCTCCCTGAACCGGCGTTTCATCCACCAACAACACAACAACAAAAATATAGAGAATTATGCATTTATCTCAAATAGATAATTAGTGCTGTTTGCTGAGGTAAGTATTACTATTACTATTGCTCATGCTTAGAATTAGTGATCTGAATAAACCCCTAACACTAAGTATTTAACTTTGGCACCAATGGCACGTATAACTGGTCCTGCACCACTAAAGACATGAACTATACTTAGTAGCCTATTCAAAAAATCCTTGGGGCCGGTCAAACCAAGTTTTTACGTTTACAACGCAAGAGGCAAGTATGGAAGCCCCTTTCTGCCACTGAATAATAATAAAAAAAAAAGGTTATTGCGACCTTTTATCTCACAATTCTTGCTGCGTCCCAAATGACGCACTATACACTATGCACTTATACACTATGTACTTATGCACTATTTTTTCCCGGTTATTTAGGTGCATCATTCGGGTATTTAAAGTGCACTTTTTCTTTTTGAAATTTTCAGTGTGAACACACTACTCACACTATTTATACTACAAAACATCATAGAATAGTGCTTAAGTACGCGATTTGGGACGCACCTTCTGACTTTTTTCACAGAATTGTGAGATATAAACTCGCAATTCTGAGAAAAAAAAGTCAGAATTGTGAGTTTATATCTCGCAGTTCTGACTTTATTTCTCAGAATTGTGACTATGTCTCGCAATTGCAAGTTTATATCACGCAATTCTGTCGTTATTTCTCAGAATTGCGAGTTTATATCTCAAAATTATGAGAAAAAAAATCTGAATTGTGAGATAAAAAGTCGCAATTACCTTTTTTATTTTTTATTCAGTGGCGGAAATGGGCTTCCATAGGGCAAGGAAGTGGAATGAAAAAAAAAGAACAGGGTCTAGAGACGCGTTTTGTTTTTAAAGCTGAACTGTAGCGTTTTAGAATGCCATGACATACGCGAACGCAACGGTCAAACATGTCCATCTACGGCATATTTACTTCGAAAAATAATGGAAAAGCAGCGCAGTTTGCAACATGGCGTTCTAACGACTCAGCGCTCAACTTAAAGGTGTAGTTCACACACAAATTAACATTTGAGTGTTAATTTACTCCATCCCAGATGTAGGCTAGGTGACTTTTTTTCTTCAGTAGAACAGTAAAGAAGATTTTTTAGCTTAATGGCCCTTTGTGATTCACAAAATGTAAGTCAGCGGCTACCGTCACTTTGAGAGTCAAAAAACCGTATCAGGAAACACAAAATGAATACCCATGGCTCATGACGATACATTGAGATCTTATGAAGCGAAACGATTAGTCTGTGCAAGAAACTAAACATTATTTACAATATTATTACCTGTAATCTATGGTCTGCAGGCCGACGCTAAGGAGTGATGTCTGGCTCGCGGACGAATCAATCTTTTGGACAGTTCTTGTCAATTTTGGGTGAACTGTCCCTTTAAAGCAACAGTGTGCAAGTTTGTTTACCTTGAAATATAAGTTTCAAAATCATTATGATGGTACACTGACTTCTAATAAGGCCTGTTTCTTTCCCACGCTCCTCGCCAAACGTCTGTTCTGGAAAGTTTGGTGACACTGTTGCCAGCTCTCGCGAGACAAATAAGCAACCGCAGCTTCAAAAACAAGCCCAATATTATTTGATTATTTATTATCATAAATGTTATTTATTATTAATTATTTATTACCAATAAATGAGCCTGCAACATATTAAACTGAAACCACTCTTTTATTTGAAAAGCAAAAACAAAAGTTATTTGACAAAAACCAGCAAATTGCAACAAAGTGGGAGCTGTAACATAGCCACATATTTATATTTATAAAATATGGGCAAATAAAATATATTCGATCCAAATGTATATACTGTTAGTATTAGTATAGGCCTACTTGTTTTTTATTATAGCCTGTGATAATTAATACATTACAAAAAACATTGTAAAAATTTTACATTTACCTTATAAAAGAAAGTCATCCCACTCCTTTTTTACGTCTATTACATCGCTTGGATTACACGCGCCTTCATATTGAATTATTATATTATAGGCCTAGTAGGCCTATTGCACTGATTGGCCACTGTGAGCAGACCATGGAGCAGACAGAGTGTCAATCAATGCATTGGAGAATACGGCGAGCATGAATGTAAAGAAACGAAGTTGCTTGTCAAATTTTCCTAACAAGCTACCATATTTTTTTTTTAAATAAGCCCAAAAAACACGACCCGGAATTTTTTTTACGCAACGTAACAAAAAAAGAAGCCCAAAGTCGCGTATTAAAAGCGGACTTGGCAACTCTGTTTGGTGAGCGGTACGAAATTCCGCGAAAAGGGCGGATTGCTTTACGGCATAAACAAATGCATGTGTACGGATATTCACAGTAATTAAGACAGTGAATTCCACTCATTTAACTGTAGGGGGCTCCAAATTGGCAAAAATATATAAAACTACATACAGTTGCTTTAAAAGAAAAAACGCCTCTGTATACTTTTTTAAAATTCCACTACCCTGCATCTCGCATTTTAAAAACGTTCTCTGTGTGAATGGCCCCTGATAGACTGATGCATGGACCTCAACCATACAGTATCTAGGAACTGTTTTGAGTTATGCATCCACATAGCAACACACTGCACTGCAGTCTAGTTAAATCCAATTACTGTTTTAGGTATGTTTATCTTATCGAGCACTTTAAAAACTTTGTATATCATTTTGACTTGTCCTTTTTCTCCTTCTTCTTCTTCTTCTTTAAGGCAAGATGTTAATATTGTTCCATGGATGACAAATATACAGGTGCATCTCAATAAATTAGAATGACGTGGAAAAGTTCATTTATTTCAGTAATTCAACTCAAATTGTGAAACTCGTGTATTAAATAAATTCAATGCACACAGACTGAAGTAGTTTAAGTCTTTGGTTCTTTTAATTGTGATGATTTTGGCTCACATTTAACAAAAACCCTGTCAAAGAAACCTGGGCTTCCATACCACCTCAGCAGTGCCACAAACTGATCACCTCCATGCCACGCCAAATTGAGGCAGTAATTAAAGCAAAAGGAGCCCCTACCAAGTATTGAGTACATGTACAGTAAATGAACATACTTTCCAGAAGGCCAACAATTCACTAAAAATGTTTTTTGTTATTGGTCTTATGAAGTATTCTAATTTGTTGAGATAGTGAATTGGTGGGTTTTTGTTAAATGTGAGCCAAAATCATCACAATTAAAAGAACCAAAGACTTAAACTACTTCAGTCTGTGTGCATTGAATTTATTTAATACATGAGTTTCACAATTTGAGTTGAATTACTGAAATAAATTAACTTTTCCATGACATTCTAATTTATTGAGATGCACCTGTACAACTTGAATCCTCACATGTAAGATATTACAATGCAGAACAGCAAACAGAAACTCCTCTTGTTTTGAATATCATGTGTTTTATATACTTCATAGTTACCAGCAGAGGGCTTTCATTCATGAGATGAGTGGGTTGCAACATTTTGTGGGTTGACTCATTTCTAAGTAATTTGCCATCCATACTGAAAGTGAAAACACTGCACAATGTGAAGAGATTTGACAGTGTTGTAATTATGTGGTGTCATGCTAGAAAAGCTCCACCCACATTGAAATCTTACTTGTCCACATGCTCCACTTAGATATATTAAACATCAAATATGTTCTGATTGGTTGTGATTGTACCAAACTGCACAGAATTTTCACTTTTAGTGTAGCTAGCCAACTTGCTGGAAAACTAGCACCATGCTTGGTTATAGGACATGGTGTATCTGTGGTTTGTATCATAATGAGAGAATTGCAGCTCCTCACCTCAGTAGCCTGGTATGACCTTTCTTCTAATGAAGAGGAAAGTGGTGTGGTGTGCGAGTGTGCCGTGGTATGAACCCACAGAGAAGACGGGATCAGGTTACCGCAGCCAGTGTGTGAGCTATTGCACCTTAGTTTAACCACTGAACATTATTGCAAGTTGCCTGATCCAGTTAAAATGATGAATTTCTGCTCTTTTAGCTCTTGAAGTTTGTGTATAAGGCCATTGTTTTCATTATATTTCACAGCTGCTCATGTTATATACTTTGAGCGAAGAGGCCTGAGACTGAATAGAGATGCTGGTGAATCATAATACAGAATTATGCAAAACTACTCATGAACACTGAGTAAGAGCCACATCAGTCCGGAGGTAATTTCCATAGCCTGGTCTGCATGTGTATAGCCCACCAGCTTTTACAGCCACTTTAGTGTTTTAAGCCATTTTCTTGTCCAGTTTGATTCTGCCTCCAAGAGCAACGGAAATCTCCCCAGCGGTGGAAAGACTTGGAGGAATTTTAGAGAGGACGGGGGGTGGGAGTGATGTCCTTTTGGAGCGATTGTGGCTGAAAAGTGTTTTTGGTGCTTCCCAGGATGAGGGGAGAGGTGGTGTTGCTGGCAATGGAAGACCGAAAGTCTGTTCCCTCTCACAGTTAATGGGTGATAATAATAATAATAAGCATAATTTGTATAGTGCTTTTTTCCAAAGCTCAAGGTCATTTCACAGTGAAATTACAGGCACATTCATTCAGAAATGAACATGAATGAAAACTACAAAATAGTTTTTTTACACTTTAAATAATAGCTGTACACCCCTTGCCTGAAAGTTTAAAAAAGCATAGAGGCTGCTTGAAGGTTATTTATGCTTTGTGTACTTTGGTTGTTGGTAAAGTGTTGCTAAGCAGTTGCTAGGGTCTTCTGGGTGGTTGCTAGAGAGACAGACAGCTAGTTACTTAGCTGGATGGTTGGTTATTTAATTAGTCAGACAGTGGTTAGTTTTAGTTAGGAATCACCCATTAGGGTAGTTGAAAACGTCATTAGGAGTCATCCTCCGTCTTTGATAATGTTGTTAAGTAGTTAGGTAGGTAGGTAGTTTTAGTTAGGAATCATCCATTAGGGTCTTTGATAATGTAGGACTAGTTATGTAGGTAGTAAATTGTAGTTAGGAATCATCCATTAGGGTCTTTGAAAATTTCAACAGTTTGTTAGAATCATTGAATAGGGTCTTCAATAATGTCAATAGTCAGTTATGAAGTTATAGTTAGAAATCATCCATTGGGGTCTTTAAAAATTTCAAATTTATATAGGAATCATCCATTAAGGTCTTTGAAAATTTCAACAGTTTGTTAGAATCATTCAATAGGGTCTTCAATAATGTCAATAGTCAGTTATGAAGTTATAGTTAGAAATCATCCATTGGGGTCTTTAAACATTTCAAATTTATATAGGAATCATCCATTAAGGTCTTTGAAAATTTCAGATTTCAATTGTTAGTTAGTTAGTTAGTTAGTTAGTTAGTTAGTTAGTCAGTTAATTAGTTAGTTAAGAATCATCCATTAGCATTTTCAAAAACTTCAGTAGATGTTAGTTATTTATAGTTAATTAGGAATCATTCATTAGGGTCATTCAAACTTTCAATAGTTAGTTAGTTAGTTAGGAATAGGGCCCGTTTAAAATTTCAACAGGCCCCTGGATCTTACCTCCCAGTACTTTTTTTATTGTCTTCTTTCTTTTCTATGTATGTGAAGGTCCAGAGCATTCCAGAACTATTCTTTTCCACCATAATCCCTTCCTGGCTTTTTGGATTGTTTATACTAAATGTAAACATTTCCACCTGTTGTTCCCTGATGAAACGCGCTCCACCTGTGCCGGAACACCTGCCCTGTAGATGTTTTGTCCCAGAACACATGTTCGTAACACTGTCTGAATCTACTGTCCTTCAACCATGTCCTGATTTGATCTGCTGGTCGGTGATTCAGCGCAGACGTTTATATGCGATCTAAGGCCAAACATGTGCTGCATTGCCACGTCATCTACACTAGAGCACGGATGCTGTCCTGAGGGTTCATATATTGTACACGTGGAGCTGTTTTAGGGCAAGAAGGCCAGGATCAGCTTCATATGAGTGTTATGGGATCAAATAGTTACCCATCTCGATTATAATTATTGACATCCGGAGAGCCTTAAAATCAGCATTTTGAGTTCCCTCACAAGAATATTGTTTGCACACTAGCTACAAATGGCTAACTTTTGTTAGCTGCATGTAATATTATGAAATATTCAATATTATAAACACAATAAGCCACTCAAAGCCATGGGTAATTTTATGTTCCACAGAAAAAAGAAAGTCAATCAGTTTTGGAATTACAAGAGGGTAAATTAAAGAATTCTTCCACTAATGCTAATATAATTAATTAGGCTCACTGTAGACTGTTTACAATGTAGCTTAGCGCATTAATATCAATTTGAAGCCACAGGTAGGATATGTTCTATTTATCAGCATTTTACAACAGTTTTGAGCGAGGCTCACTGAGTCAGAAGTTCGACTGAAGTTAGAGTTTTCAGATGTCTTTTTTTAACCTGTCTTTTAATTGCTTATGTTTCCTCTTTAACTTATAGTTTATTATCAACACAGAAGGTAAGAGCAAGCCACTAGGGTGGTAGCCTATCAATCTGATTAGGTTTAGCAGACGGAAAGGGCCCATCCCCACAGTGTAATGTAACTTTGGCATTAGCTTGAACATGAAATCCTTTCTGCGGCACATGCAGCGCAAACCTTTACTTTATCCGTTTTACTGCAAATTAAAATTTTGTTGCTTTTTCCGTCTGATTTTACGGGAAACATCTGGGGCTCGCACCACTCCGTAACTGTGGCCCTAGGCATTCTGGCTCAGAAGGAAGGTGGGAATAATGAGACCGTATCAAACACGCTACTGATGGATAGGCACTCTACCCTCAACACAATGAACACACAAGGTTATTTTTATTAAAAGATGTTTGATATTGTATTATTACTTTCAAATCGGTAAAAAAAAAATAACTATTCAGTAGGCTAATTCTTTTACGTCATGACTTAGACCTAATCACGGTTTTGCATACTTGCTCTAAAACTTACCAATGTAGCCTTTTGTTGGCACATGTTGCTGTTTATTTCATTTTTTCATTGATTTAGAAACTAAATATAATTTATTTAATATAAATTAAACAATACTTAAAATCATTTACATCACTCGACTAAAATAGTATTTGCATTATTTAATTAAATGATATTTATTAAAACCAACACGTTTCGAATTTGTGTGTATCCAACAGAGTATTTTCGTCTTTTACGTAGCCTATTTTCATTCGGTTCATTCCAGCTTTATTGGTTCACTCATTTCGGCTCTTTAAGATTTGGACATGTTCAAAGGTTCCATGCCGACCAACTCAGCTGACTCGAGAACCATCCTTACTGATTCAGTCCGATTCGTTAAATCCGATAGGTCTATGTGAACGAATCCTTAAAGGGGTCATATGATGCTGCTAAAAAGAACATTATTTTGTGTATTTGGTGTAATGAAATGTGTTTATGTGGTTTAAGGTTCAAAAAAACACATTATTTTCCACATACTGTACATTATTGTTTCTCCTCTATGCCCCGCCTTTCTGAAACGCATCGATTTTTACAAAGCTCATCGGTCTGAAAAGCGAGGTGTGCTCTGATTGGCCAGCTGTCCAGTGTGTTGTGATTGGCCGAATACCTCAAGCGTGTGACCGAAATGTTACGTCCCTTACCATACTGTGATGCCTGTGGCAACCACATGTGACGACCCCGGGCTGGACTCCGCTTCGTCCACGGTGAAAGCCGATCCGGCGATCCACAGCGCGAAGTTGAAGTATTTCCTCAGCGACCAGCACGGATCAGCTCCAGGTATGACGAAGCAGATATCGACCTCTTTTGGAAGGCCAAACAAAGTAGTTTCGCTTTCACAACGAAGCACACAGCGCCTTCAAGACATGGCGGCGGCGGCAACAATACTACAGCGAAAATCAAAGTTACGCCTTCTTTCTTTGCGTGAACATTTGGGCGGCGTTATGCAAATCTTCCCACATCGTGACGTAGAATGAAGTTATAGTTAGAAATCATCCATTGGGGTCTTTAAAAATTTCAAATTTATATAGGAATCATCCATTAAGGTCTTTGAAAATTTCAGATTTCAATTGTTAGTTAGTTAGTTAGTTAGTTAGTCAGTTAATTAGTTAGTTAAGAATCATCCATTAGCATTTTCAAAAACTTCAGTAGATGTTAGTTATTTATAGTTAATTAGGAATCATTCATTAGGGTCATTCAAACTTTCAATAGTTAGTTAGTTAGTTAGGAATAGGGCCCGTTTAAAATTTCAACAGGCCCCTGGATCTTACCTCCCAGTACTTTTTTTATTGTCTTCTTTCTTTTCTATGTATGTGAAGGTCCAGAGCATTCCAGAACTATTCTTTTCCACCATAATCCCTTCCTGGCTTTTTGGATTGTTTATACTAAATGTAAACATTTCCACCTGTTGTTCCCTGATGAAACGCGCTCCACCTGTGCCGGAACACCTGCCCTGTAGATGTTTTGTCCCAGAACACATGTTCGTAACACTGTCTGAATCTACTGTCCTTCAACCATGTCCTGATTTGATCTGCTGGTCGGTGATTCAGCGCAGACGTTTATATGCGATCTAAGGCCAAACATGTGCTGCATTGCCACGTCATCTACACTAGAGCACGGATGCTGTCCTGAGGGTTCATATATTGTACACGTGGAGCTGTTTTAGGGCAAGAAGGCCAGGATCAGCTTCATATGAGTGTTATGGGATCAAATAGTTACCCATCTCGATTATAATTATTGACATCCGGAGAGCCTTAAAATCAGCATTTTGAGTTCCCTCACAAGAATATTGTTTGCACACTAGCTACAAATGGCTAACTTTTGTTAGCTGCATGTAATATTATGAAATATTCAATATTATAAACACAATAAGCCACTCAAAGCCATGGGTAATTTTATGTTCCACAGAAAAAAGAAAGTCAATCAGTTTTGGAATTACAAGAGGGTAAATTAAAGAATTCTTCCACTAATGCTAATATAATTAATTAGGCTCACTGTAGACTGTTTACAATGTAGCTTAGCGCATTAATATCAATTTGAAGCCACAGGTAGGATATGTTCTATTTATCAGCATTTTACAACAGTTTTGAGCGAGGCTCACTGAGTCAGAAGTTCGACTGAAGTTAGAGTTTTCAGATGTCTTTTTTTAACCTGTCTTTTAATTGCTTATGTTTCCTCTTTAACTTATAGTTTATTATCAACACAGAAGGTAAGAGCAAGCCACTAGGGTGGTAGCCTATCAATCTGATTAGGTTTAGCAGA
This sequence comes from Sinocyclocheilus anshuiensis, assembly GCF_001515605.1. Lineage (NCBI taxonomy): Eukaryota > Metazoa > Chordata > Actinopteri > Cypriniformes > Cyprinidae > Sinocyclocheilus > Sinocyclocheilus anshuiensis. Next base: position 237,264 of record NW_015544168.1, read on the forward strand.
CGGAAAGGGCCCATCCCCACAGTGTAATGTAACTTTGGCATTAGCTTGAACATGAAATCCTTTCTGCGGCACATGCAGCGCAAACCTTTACTTTATCCGTTTTACTGCAAATTAAAATTTTGTTGCTTTTTCCGTCTGATTTTACGGGAAACATCTGGGGCTCGCACCACTCCGTAACTGTGGCCCTAGGCATTCTGGCTCAGAAGGAAGGTGGGAATAATGAGACCGTATCAAACACGCTACTGATGGATAGGCACTCTACCCTCAACACAATGAACACACAAGGTTATTTTTATTAAAAGATGTTTGATATTGTATTATTACTTTCAAATCGGTAAAAAAAAAATAACTATTCAGTAGGCTAATTCTTTTACGTCATGACTTAGACCTAATCACGGTTTTGCATACTTGCTCTAAAACTTACCAATGTAGCCTTTTGTTGGCACATGTTGCTGTTTATTTCATTTTTTCATTGATTTAGAAACTAAATATAATTTATTTAATATAAATTAAACAATACTTAAAATCATTTACATCACTCGACTAAAATAGTATTTGCATTATTTAATTAAATGATATTTATTAAAACCAACACGTTTCGAATTTGTGTGTATCCAACAGAGTATTTTCGTCTTTTACGTAGCCTATTTTCATTCGGTTCATTCCAGCTTTATTGGTTCACTCATTTCGGCTCTTTAAGATTTGGACATGTTCAAAAGTTCCATGCCGACCAACTCAGCTGACTCGAGAACCATCCTTACTGATTCAGTCCGATTCGTTAAATCCGATAGGTCTATGTGAACGAATCCTTAAAGGGGTCATATGATGCTGCTAAAAAGAACATTATTTTGTGTATTTGGTGTAATGAAATGTGTTTATGTGGTTTAAGGTTCAAAAAAACACATTATTTTCCACATACTGTACATTATTGTTTCTCCTCTATGCCCCGCCTTTCTGAAACGCATCGATTTTTACAAAGCTCATCGGTCTGAAAAGCGAGGCACATATATATATATATATATATATATATGTAAACTCTTCTGTTTAGAGACAAACACACAATATAGTTTCCATACTGATAACAGATGGCCTTCCTGTACTATCACCATGCCGACATTTAAGAATAACTTGTGAAAATGATTAAATGTATTTGACGACACAGGAGACGTCATCTACGTTTCCTCTATATAAAAAGCTCCTTTCGTTGTTTCCTTCGTGATGATGCTCAAGTCCGTAGGTGTATCTACTGAATGTCCTTTGGCCACGTCACTGAGGTTTACAGGTTCATCAATAAATCCTTTGGTGTCTTCAAAATTAGTGGAAGTAAACAGCCTGTGGAAGAAGAAAAAAGGCATTTATAAGAAAGGTTCAAAAATCTGCTTCTTTCTATCAAATAGTGCTGAAACGTCTTTGCAGGACATTTCTGGGAAGGCCTAAAGCTTCAAGGTTTGTCTGTGGTCGAACGCACAGACTTGGTTTAAAATGTAGAGAAATGGGAAGCTATTAATGATCCCATTATTTAATTGTGAGTGGGAGCACATGCTTACACAGGAAAAGGCTTGATTCAAACATGTTACACAAATGCCAGGTGGAATTACGTCACTGGAAAATAGCTGTGATTTAGGAGGTCGTTTGTTTTGAAATTCGAAGCCATACACCTGCCTTTCTTCTGATTTCTCAGTAGCATATATTACTTTATCCAAAGAAATTCATAAGATTGAGTTAGAATTCAAAGTAAAATCATCACAAGAATTGAGTTTAACATTTTTTGACAGCTGTGTGTTGTCTTGATTGATGGAGGCCTAATCCAGAGCATACAAGGAAAGCAACAGCTTTATCCAACTCATTTTAACTGGTGGATTCAAATGGGTTAAACAATGCATAATTATGATTACTCATTTCAATTATTGGTGATTTAAAGTAGGACCGTATTCAGTATTATAGACATGCAGGTTCATATAATAAATACCACAAGATATAACTAATACATGCATATTTTAGCTTATTAAATAAAATGAAAATACATTTTAATTTAAACATCTCAAAATTATTTTTAATAATTGCTCATGTTGTATCACATTTTAGCCTGAAAGATTTCAGCCTTGCCTTAATGCCTTAAGATGTCAGTCTTTGGTTTCAGTGGTTACTGTGAAGTTATTTCACAAGCAAAACCATGGTTTAGGTGGCAGCGCACCTTCTCACTTACAAAATGAAGGTTCCTGCAGAACCATAAGGAACTTCACTTCCTGATGCCATATAGCAGAATCTTTTAGTTCAACTGAGCACTGTTCTTTAATATACAGGTGCTTTAAAGAACCCAAAACACTGATCTGAAGAACCAAGTAGGTTAACAAGAACTTTTTTAATCTCCCAAAAACCATATACTACAGCAAAATTGAACGTTTATTTTTAGGAGTGTAGACCAAGAAATTTTTTTTCAGGGGTTTCAGAGAACCTTCTTAATTTCTTTGTACATATATAAAATATGTATAAACGTAAGCGTATAACGTATATGTTATATATATAAAATATGCGTTCAAATGCATCCAGTTTTTCCTCAGTCGTGCTAATAATTATTTTCCATTTCTCTCTCACGGTGTTTTTAGCTAACGTTTATTAACGCGCTTTGTAACCAGCTTTTAAATCGCCGGTGAAATGTGAGTTTTATTCATTAACGGGAAAATGTTCCATTAAATATAAAAAGCTTGGTTGGGTCGTCATTCGTTTCGTAAGATTGACGATATTATGTGAATATGTTTATTTGCACCCGTCGTGATATGAACTTAACTGAGAAAAATGAGAATCCAGCGTTTGTTTTCCTTGTTATTTTTAGAAAACATAGGCTACATTACTAGTAGGCTATAAATCTCTCCATACTGTCTGTGATTTCTCTGTTGTGATTTTACTAGAAATATTAGGCTCTTTAGAAAATGTAGCAGTCAAGGAATGTGTAATCAGCCAGTTCTCATAGTAATTATGATGAAAGTTCATTTCTTACTCTAATTGCGCGCGCTTCTATGGTGCATTTTACTGTTTAGAGGGTTTTACGGTTTTATGTTTGTCTTTAAAGCATAATAATATATGTTTTATAGCCTATATGTATGTTCTCCCATATTAATTTAGTCCAAATGGCATATCGTGACCTCTAGCAGTTCTGTTATAATCGCTGAGATCATACATGCCACTGGTTTATGTCCTAAAGTATCTTTAAAAACGTTCTGGCATTTTCTGTGACACCAGATTGAATTGAATATCCCCGTAATAGCTATTTGGCCACTACATTCAACATTTATTTTAATATCTATCCTAGTGTATCTTATGAAGACATTCTCTAACAATAAAAAAATAATAGGAATTAGTCTAACATATAAAATCAACATTCTTTA
>NW_015544168.1:240671-261473 GCF_001515605.1 Sinocyclocheilus anshuiensis
TTATTCTGTATTAAAAACTAAAATAATCCAAATGCTTTTTGTGCTTGGCCTCAGGAGGATGTAGGGATTCCTTAAAGTGCAATTCGTTCAGGTTATTGCTGTAGCGCATCCACGCATCAGTAATAGCCTAGCTAATAATAATACAATCATTTAAAAATATCTTCTTTTTTTTAAATAATTGTAATACTTTACCTACCTAAATGAGCATTTTAAGGGTGTCAAGAGGATAGAGTGCTGCATTCGTGCACTGAACTGTCAGTGTCAGTTGTCCAGAACAGCTGGCGTTTCTCTTTACTACAGGAACGGAGTCAAACTAATCAAAGAGCTAGACAATATAATAACGTCTTAAGATGAACTGCCATCTTTCTACCCACCCTTTCGGCATTGTATGGACGAGTCTCGCGGCTAGTGGGACGCAGACATCGACCACGCGCCCTCCATCCTCCACACCGAGAAGGCGTAACTGAGTCTCTCGTGCGCCACGAAGCTGCAGCTGGACATCTTGTTGTCCATCTCGTCGCTCTGCAGCACCTGACAGAGGAAATCAATGTACCTGGAGGCGAGCTTGAGCGTCTGTATCTTGCTGAGTTTATCCGAGGGGAGCGTGGGGATGATTTTGCGCAAAGACGCGAAGGCATCGTTCAGCGACTGAGTCCGTTGCCTCTCCCTGACGTTCGCCAGGACGCGCTGGTTCTGCAGCTCCTCGAACGACTGAGTGCTGCTCGGGCTCGGCTTCTTGCCGCGTTTATTCACGGAGCTCGGGCTGCTGCCGTCCTCGCTCGACTTTTTTCTGTGTCTCCTCTTCCTTCCGAAACTTTTCTGTGGTCTATCCAACTCCTCCTCGCTGGTCACCAGACTGTCCACTGGGGAGACGGGAGAGCTTGAACTCTCTTCCATTTCTCTTTTAAAGAAATGAGAAGGTCGAGGAAAAAACGCGCTCTCCACCTTTGAATCCGTGGTTAGACCGTTATATCCGTGCGTTTTTCTGGAGTTTGTTCGTCCTCGCGAAGTCCCGAGACTGCGCCTCCACTTCCAGAAGTAGAGCTTGGCACAGTTTTCCTCCCGCAGGAAGTTTTTTCCTAATTTTTTGGGAAACTTTATCCTAGTCTCTGATGCTAAATACTAGTGTGAATGGAGGGGGAGGAAGCGCTGCTCTCTGATTGGTGGACTAATAAACGAGGAGGACCAGTCTTAAATTACACTGCAATTCTCCACCGGCTGCCACTCAAATTATACCCCACTTTTAGATCGATACTCTCAGTTTTAGAAGATATGTCAATCTCACACTGTAAAAAAATGACATTTAAATGCGTAAAGAATGTAAAATGGTGAAGTAAAAACGGGCAAGTATTATGGTAAAACTGATATTACGAAATTATAAGAGGCCTATTTAAAAAATAATTATAGATGTAAAATATTTTACGTTGTAAAATATTTTAAAAATAAAAAAAAATATCTAACATTTGCAATGCTACACTGTATATTGCATTATAAGGCAGTTTGTAATATGGTAAAATATTGTTGTTGTTCTTTATAGGTAAAAAGTAGGAATCACCTAATTTATGCGGAAAGTAGATTCCGGAATTTCTTGCATTGAGATTTTATTTAAAAGGTTTATTTGTATTTTTGTTATATGATTTGTTTGTTTATTTATTTGTTTATCTATTAATTTGATGCCTTTTTAAAATTATTTCATAAGAGCAATCAGGGCTAGTTGTCACATTTTTTTCACATAAGTGAATAGTTCTTAATTTCTCAAGAAATCATAAGATATTAAAAAAAATGTATATATGAAATTATAGGTGTAAAATAATGTACATTATACTTTTAAAAATGGTTTTAGGAGAAAAAGAAATTCTCACATTTGAAATACTACAACGTATATTGTATTTAACAAAGCAATATGCATGTAATATAGTAAAATATTGTTGTTTTATTTATTTGTTCATTCATTTATTTATTTGATGCCTTTTTGAATTATTCTATAAGACTAGTTGTCACACTTTTTAGTGAATATTTCTCAATAGGTGTGAAAAAAACCTTTCCACTGTTTCTGCCCCAGAAAAAAATGGGGTATTTTGTCACAATGCCACCTGCCTTTAACCAGCCTATTATAGTCTTTACAGCAAAATGCAAACGGTAAAACAGACACAAAACAACTTATAACACGTAAAAAGGCAACATATTACACCATAATTCTTAAAATATTGGCTTGTTATAAGCTTTAGCGTATGCAGTATATACAGTATATATAACCCTTCTCAGTTAAAATATACCTTCATTAGTTGATATTGGAATTTATAATTTTGATAATTCACAAAAATGTCTAAAATTACAACAGTTTTTATTTTTCAAGCTATGCATTATGTATTGAATTTTCATATTCACCTTATGCCGAAAATCCCCCGTTAACGTTTAAGGTCATCATTTTTTCACAGTTATTAAGATGCCACGAAAGGTCTCTCACCTCTTTCAGACGTGGCACACAGTAGATTAATTTCTTCACGCCATCCTATCAAGTCAGATGAAAGACCTCTTCCTATTGTTTTCCAGAATAAGTCCACGGATTCACAATACCCTAAACACATGTAGGAGTCAGCCTGTTGTGAAGAACTTTTGGCAAATCCTCACAGGCTTTTTCTCTTACACGGCCATTTGAATGCTGGGCCTGGACTGTCTTTTTGAATAAGACAATAATAATGCATGTCAGATTTCTTTTACCAGTGTCCAGTGTTCAAAAGAGGCTTTGGGATGTTTTGTATAAGGCAGTAGTTTGGTCACATTTGTAAGGATTTCGATTGTAAATTATGCCTTATTTCAGAAAGAAGATTTGTTTCCCTTTGATTTATGTATGTAATCCACATGTGAACAGATGACTGACACTTGAGCCGAAGCCAGCGAGAATAGCCTTGAGGATGCTCAGATGGTCTCCATGTCCATTCTGGTTAAAACATGGACGTTCTGAAAGGATTTTCAGTGAGGGATGTTTATGGTTTTAGAGCTTCAAGATAATGTAACATGAATGCTTCTTAATCAAAGAGCTTGACGCAATTATAGTTTAACATGCTACAACATCTCTAATATAAAGAAAGGAGAAAATTGTTGAATGCGTCTACCGGCTTTTACATATGTTCTAACAAACAATGTCTGCCACATTGATATTACTCAAGAACATCCTAATGTAGATCGAATCTCAAATCCCAAATGGAATTTTCTGCTTCATCTCCTCTGTTCTACACTGACAGACTGAACTCATTTAAATGAGTAGTTAATCCAAAAATTCATAATTTACTTAGCATCATGACCAAAACTGTGTGCCTTTTTTCTTCTGTACACTCTTAAAGTAAAGTTTCCAAAGTGTGGTTTGTGCAGCGATGCCATAGAAGAATACATTTTGGTTTCCCAACTAATCTTTCAGCCAACAGTTCTTAAAAGAGCCATATTTCGTAGTGTGAAGAACATTTTAATCATCTAAATAACTTTTTTGTTCCACTATAAAGAACCCTTTGGAACCCAATGGAAATGTTCCATGGATGTTTAAGTTTCTTCATGGAATTGATGCCAATAAAGAACCTTTATTTTCAACACAAAAGATGAATTTTGTCTGCTCTCTTCCATATAATGAAAATAAATGAGAATTGGGGATGTCAAAATCACATAAAAATACCATACATGTATATCCGGCTGAAATTAACTGGTATATAAATAAAGGTTCTTTATTGGCATTGATGGTTCCATGAAGAATCTTTAACATCCCCAATGCAACCTTTGCATTACACAGAAGGTTCTTTATAATGGAAAACGTTCTTTAGATTAATAAAAATGTTCTTCACATTAAGAAAACTGGGTCTTTTAAGCACTGTTCATGGAAAGATTCTTTGGAGAGCCAAAATGGTTCTTCACTGCAAAACCCCCTTTTTGGCAACTTATTTTTAAAAGTGTAGATACAGTCATTTCTTCTCTGAAATGGCATAGGTTTGGAACGACATGAAGGTGAGTGAATATGACCACATTTTTATTTTTGGGTGAGCTAAGGGTGAAGTACCTGCCTTTGATAAACACTTTTTGGATTTTCCAGCAGGATGAAGGCGATCAGGCGATTGGGAAGAATGAATATCTTCTGTCCTGTAATTCATAGTGAAAGGATAAGAGAGACATTGACATGTGCCCAACTTTGAAGCCTGTTTCCCCTTGGCCTGACCCGCTCCATCAACACCGCTGCTTCAGATAGACTCCATATGGCCCAGAGGCACAGCGCAGCCTCTCCAGACCAAAATCTCCTGACTTAGTGGTATATATACGCAGTAATTCCATTTCTTCGAAGGCCTCAGCAGGGTTAGGTCGGGTACCATCTGACCCAGCCGGCAGGTTCTGGAGATGACCCACATCAGATCAAAGATATGCTGTGCCATATTTCACTCTGCTGAGATGACGTGTTTATATCTCTTCGACACTTCCAAATCAGCTCCACATGGCCTGGAACTCTTTACTAAGCTGAAATCCTTTCTGCTGCAGCCTGTCACAGCAACCTGCAGATGTTTGCAGGCCTATTTTAGATTCAGAGACAAATAGTAAAGGCATGCAGGAGACAATCTGGTGGTCTTACAGTTTTAGTGAGTGAATAATTGAAACCTCATAGAGTGAGACATGCGTCATGTTAATTGGTTATAGATGTTCTGGGAAGAATTGTGGAGATTTGTAAGACAGTCTTAGAGATGTGATAAATATTATAGTCCCGATAAAAGTGTTAGAATTCAGTCTAAGCTGTTCATCTGTACAGATGAACCTCATACGTGACTATGTTTTGTAAGGGGCCGGGCACACATATATCAATGCATATATATATATATATATATATATCTATATCTGTCTCAGTGAGGCAATGCATCCAAAGTTTGTGCAATGCCAAGATGGACAAAAGATTCACACACAGCTGTTTTTCATTGATGTCGGTGCAACGTCTTTTACTGAAAGCGCAGTCAGTCTTGATATGACTGCTGCTGCTACTGGAAATGACATAACACTTGTATAAAATGTAATCTCCAAAATGTGCTTTTCAGTGACGATTCCCTTTATCTTTTCAGCAAGTAGCTGAGGATCAACAGATGCCTTGTTCCTCACTCTGTGGATGTGGTGTGAAGATGGCATGCCTTGGTGAACTAATAGTGCAAACATGTTCCTGCAAACATTGATGCTTGCATGGATAATCTCTCCGTTTGCACTTGCAGAGTCATGAACTTCGTGCAGGTATCCTTAAGAACATATTCTTAATTTAAAAAAATACAGTGTCCCCAAAATGTATTTGCACACTTACATTACAGGTCAAATGATTGGAATACGGTAATTACGACTTGTTAATGTTTTTTAAGTCTCTTATGCTCAAGGCTGCATTACAGTAAAAACTATAATATTATTACAGTTTAAAAGAACTGTTTTCTATTTGGATATGTTTAAATATATAATTTATTCCTGTGATGGCAAAATTGAATTTTCAGCATCATTACTCCAGTCTTCAGTATCGCATGATCCTTCAAAAGGCATTTTAATATGCTGATTTGCTGCTCAAGAAACATTTTTCATCATTATCAATGAAAAAAGTTGTGCTGCTATATATATATATATATATATATATTAAACAAATTGATCAAAAGTGACATTTATTATGTTACAAAGGAATTCTATTTCAAATGAATGCTGTTTAAATGCTGTCATATTTTATAAATACATTTTAAAATATATTCCAATAGAAAATAGTTATTTTAAATTGTAATAATAATTCACAATATTACCGTTTTTTTACTGTATTTTTCATCAAATGAATACAGCCTTGGTGAGCAGAAGAGACTTTTTTCAAAAACATCCAAAAATCCTAATTATTAAAAAAACTTTCGACCCGTAGTGCAAAAGTCACATTGTAAAATTAATGAATGTCAGTACGTTAGATACAGACTATCAAACAAAATGCACAATTTTCAAGCAAAACATTTCACATAAATAAAATGAAAAGTTGGATTTTGAGTGCTAAAACAATAATGTTAAAAAATGTAGACAAAAATTACTATACACTTTGTGGTCAAACAATAGTGGAACATGTTCATTGTTAAAGTGATGAACTACACCTGTGTGAACTTGAGGAGAACATCCACTAAATTAAAATGAATAAAAGTCTATTTTTGTAATTGTTTTTTAACTGTGACTGAAGTAAATGAGTACTTTTTGGAGTCACAATCATTCATCATTAATTGTATTTTATTATTTACTTAGTAGTACAAAGCATTGTTTCAGGGGTGGCACTATATGGTAAGGTCATTAAAATAAATAAATGCTGAAAGTTGAATGTTTAAACTGTCCTTGTAAAATGTAAATGCTTTCCTATAGTGGAGTGAGCTTTGCACCCCTGCGGCGTTAACTCGCACTCTAAGGCAGTTTGGCCTCTCATTCATCCATATGACTGTGTTTTCTAGCAAGTCCAGTGACAAGGTGTTTCTAAAATTGCATTAGAGGTCCTTCATAAATGTTTCATTAGGGAATATGTAGCAGCTTGAAGCATTTAGGTTTGTTTAATATGATGCAGATTGTTTAACCCTCTCCTCCTGCTTTCAGGACGGGTGCTGTGCTGGTGTTATATGGTCTTGGGCCAGGGTGTCTGGTGCCCGAGAGCACTTTCAACTGAAGGAAAGCAAATGGAGCAAAGCAAATCCGTAATATGCAACGGCCTGGACACTGACAGGCAAGCGCCGTTATGTTTTAGTAGTTGTTCTCAAAAATTGTTTCACATTTGCAAAGAATAGCGTGTAAATGTCATATGTTTTTCATAACAAAATGCAGATTTCTAAAGTAAACAGCACTGAGTATCTCTCCAGAAAACATCTTTGATCCATCTGAGGAACTGATCTGTATCGCAGTTTGTTTGAACAGAAGACGTTTCTTAGTCATCGTAGAAGACGTGTGTTCTTTGAAGCATAAAATAGATTATGCACATTGTAATTTATTCCATGTTCAAACCCATTGTCATGACTTGTCCACAGAACTTGTTGTAGCAATTGAGAATTGTAGTCAGTGTTGGTGCAACTCCAGCCCCCGCACAAGCTCTTGCACAAACACTGCAGGCTAATGAGAGGTGCAGTTGTGATGTTGGTGCTAAGGTTAGTTTCAGGTTCACAGGGCTGTGTGGGCACAGGTGGCCCGTCTAAGTGCTCTGAGATTGGGCAAACATGGCCTGTTTGCCCTGCTGATTGGCCTGGACTGGCCTAGAGGATTGTCTGAGTCATGATTGATGTAAACGCAACAACTACATTTACAGTAAACTGTCAGTGTAAGTTTAAAGTTGCGTTAGAAAGCACAAAAAAAATCTGCATTGATGAATGGGTGTCTTTTGAATAGAGTGTATTTTCTAGTTTGAGTAGTTGATTTTAAAGTGCAATTTGCAAATTAATAAATGTAATAATTCATATACTTAAATTATATTGTATGGTATATATTTATATTTTAATTGTATTTTTTATTTATTACATTTATAAACTCATAGTATATATTTCCAAATATTTCTTCATCAAAATGTGCATATATCTACTAAATATATATATATATATATATATATATATGTCAATCATATATATCATAGAAAGAAGATCCAAAATAATATAGTTTATGGATTTAAATTTTTTTTTTTTTTAGAAAAAAAAAAAATTACCACAAAATAAAGGTTTGCTTCAGCTATTTATTTATTTATTTTCCAGCTATTTAAGGGATAGTTAACAAAAAAAATAATAATAATTCTGTTATCATTTACTCACCCTCAAGTTGTTCCAAACTGGAATTAATTTCTATCTTCTGCTGAAAACAAATAAAGATATTTTGAAGAATGTTGGTAACCAAACAGTTTACGGTAGCCATTAACTTCCATAGTATTGATACAAAGACCATGAAAGTCAATGGCTACCGTCAACTGTTTGGTTAGAACAACTTGAGGATGAGGAAATTATGTCAAAATTTTTATTTTTATGTGAACTATCCCTTTAAATTTCATATTTACACATGTATATGAGGGACACTGGCACTCGTTTTGTAGAATAACAGTAGAATAACAAAAACAAAAAACAACAAAACATTTTGGTTTGTTTGGTCCCACTGTAAGATGTCGTTTTTTCTGTATGTAGTTTTTTATGGTATTGTGTAGCTGACTGATGTCCAGTGAGCCAAGTTTCTCTACAATAGTTCTTATGATACACATTTTCACCATGTGTTTGCTGTAATTATTATCAGCATAACAAAATGACATGAATTTCAGAATGACTCCGTATTTGGTTTGTCTCCTTTTTGTTTTAATAGCAGCAGCATGAGAGCTGACATGATCTTTCAAAAGAAGCAAGAAAAGTCACTTAATCAATGTCAATGTGCAGAAAATATTTCACCATTTTATGTCATTTCTTATGTCATTTCAAAAACAATCTTTCTTTTTCTTAAAACTTTCCAGGTTTTAAAGGAATAGTTCACCCAGTAATGAATATTTGCTGGAAATGAACTCACCCTCAGGCTATCCAAGATGTAGATGAGTTTGTTTCTTCATCAGAACAGATTTGGAGAAATATAGCATTACATCACTTGCTCACCAATGGATCCTCTGCAGTGAATGGCTGCCGTCAGAATGAGAGTCCAAACAGCTGATAAAAACATCACAATAATCCACAAGTAATCCACACAGTCCATCAATTAATGTCTTGTGAAGTGAAAAGCTGCGTGTCTGTAAGAAACAAATCCATCATCAAGATGTTTTTAACTTCAAACGGCTGCTTCCAGCTAAAACAATATTGCTTTCACTAGTAAAAAAGCCGTCTCGTCTGAATCAGGAGAAAAATATGCACAGATCAAGCACCATTTGCAAGTGAAAACAGTCCAAAACAGTTCTAAACAAAGATGTCAGTGGATTTTGATGTGAGAGGACAACAAGGGATGGACTTTTTCACTGGAGGAAGCATGATTATGGATTATGGATTATTTGTTTCCTAACAAACACACAGCTTTTCATTTCACAAGACATTAATTGATGGACTGGAGTGGTGTGGATTACTTGTGGATTATTGTGATGTTTTTATCAGCTGTTTGGACTCTCATTCTGACGGCACCCATTCACTGCAGGGGATCCATTGGTGAGCCACTGAGGTAAAATCTCTAAATCTGTTTCAATAAAGAAACAAACTCATCTACATCTTGGATGGCCTGAGGGTGAGTAAATCTTCGACAAATGTGCATTTTTGGGTGAACTATTCCTTTAAATGGAAATTAATTCAGATTTTGAACGTGGTTTCAGACTTTTGGATCCCACTGACTGCACAGATAGACAATAACAAAAAACTGCTTCATTAATAAATACATTATAATCGGTTCAGTAATGATATAAACACATAGAATATGTTTCCTTTGACTTTTTTTTAAAGCACTCCGGATATAAAGCATGCTGTGATTTCGATTGAGTGAGAAAGGCTGAAAATCCTGAAGGTATTTAAAAAAAATGGCTCATATGCCCCTGTGGCAATGAAACCGTGACATTCCCAAAATGTATTTTAAGGAAAAATGCATATCTCCCCACTTAACAAATCGCAGTCACTATCTCGGCGTATGTGTGTGTGTCTAGGCCTTGAGGGGCCCGCAGTAATGAGCAAAGCAGGTGGATCATTTAAAATGTGTTTCACAGCTATCTCAGATCTGCAGAGCGAGCGTGGCGGTGCATATGCACGTGGAGATCAATTACTCGAAAGCACAGTAGTATCATCTAAATAACTGTGCGTGAATGGACATTCCCTCTGCTATTGTAAACAGACCTTGACTCAGTGTTTGATGGTGTCCCAAAAGACTTCCAGGGTGTCTGTGTAAATAATGTAATCAATGGTGTCTGTTTCGCAAATGACATTTCTAATTTGTGAAGTCATGGTGATGCTTTCTTATGTTTGAGAGCTGTGGTTACAATTTTATCCTTGTTTAGACATCTATTATTTTGATTAGAGAGGCTTTACATGACAACTGATTTGAAGTGAGCATGTATTCCTTGAATTCCATATTATTTGATGGCTGATATCCTATTGGAAGTCTGCTTTCAGAGGAAGTGATATCATAATCATGTTTAGAGAAGTGAAATGCATAATAAACACACCTGCCTGAGGACTCCAGTCCTCATTCTTCCTGACACAAGTGTGACGATCTACTTAGGTCGGATGGCCAGACAATAAACAAACCCAGCTGCTAAAAGAAACAAGGCAGAACATCATGAAGCTGTCAGGATACAAGTGTTTATTGGGTTTCATTGATTTTTTCCGTTTTATTTCATTGCTGAATTATAGCACTAATCCTGTAAATTTAAGAGACGGATGAGCAACACACAACATTTTAGCACTGTGAATGTTTCACAATCTGTAATGGAGCTCTAGACTGTGTCCATTAAACCATTTTGCAATGTTCTGATACTAAACATTATTTAGGATTTTAAAGGTTGACAGCTTTTTTTTCCCTGCATATTTAAAGGAATTCAATAGTTTACCTGAAAATAATTTAACAAAACATCTGTCACTCTCATGATGTTCCAAACCCACATGCTGTTTTTCAGTTTAGACATTTTTGCAAAATCTTTGCACAACTCTACATACAACAAGATTTTACAGTGACCACATCTGACAAGTTAGTCCATACAGTTTTGTGCATGACCAGATTAAAAAATGGCACATCATTGTTTCCAAAAAGGCACCGATTCTCATGTGTGCAGTAACTGAATATTTTGTTTTTAATTTTTTATATTTTTTTAATTACATGGCTTCAGAACACAGTCTCTATATGAAATATAGTCGTTTGGGCTACTTTTATAACATTTTTATAATAACATTTTATGAAGCATTATACTTCAATTATAATGGCTTAGTGTGATTATTACATCACAAAGGCTGTAATTTAATTAAATAAATATATGTGCTGTGTGTTTCAGCTTTAGTTTATTTCTGTCAAAATAAAACTTGTTGTGGTTTAACATTTTAAAATGATTACATTTAGACAGCCATATATATTAGTATTGTAATTTTACAGTTGTACTATTTTACAATAGTAATATTTCTTATTTTAATATTTTATTTGATAATAATAATAATAAAAATAATAATCATTATTATTATTATTATTATTATTGTCATCCTCCTCTTCATCATAGTCTTATTTATATCTAATCATAACATTTTTGGTCAAATTGTGCAATCCTACAAACAAACAAAGCAAAACTGGAGTTTTTTTTTTTTTATCACAATAGAAATTTTTATCAGAAAAATCGCAATTGATTTTTTTTTTTCAGCAGCCCTATTACAATGCTTTATAATTAATTAATATGTCTAATAATTTCATTTAATTATTTAATTTGATTATGGACAGCTATAGACACATTGAACTGTTGTTATAAGCAAAAGAAGTGCATAAAGATTCTGTAATTAAAAATGTCTACTTGTGTGGACCAGGGAAAAATAAGTAAATAATGACAGCATTTTCATTTTTGGGACAGCTAAGAAAAGAAAGATAGCTAAGAAAAGCACTTAAAAGAAAAACTATAGATAACTAAACTAACCACTAGATGGCGATAATAATGGCCCAGTGTTATTTCTTATTGCATTATTATTTTTCAAGCTACATTCTTTAAGAATTCCTGCGCAGAAGATCAACTAACAGCATTGTGACAGCATGCACATAACAAGTCCAGTCCGTTTGAGTCAGTACAGTAAGCATGAGTCCCAAACGTAAATCGGATCTCCACCTGTACGCCCCACTTGAGTGCTACATTGCTCTGACAGCACGGAAAACTAAAACACAGACCTTTTCAGGGTCATACAACATGTAATAAGGGACGTAACTCAGGCTGTAATTGAAGCCGCTGGTATAGTAATAGTGCAGCGGGGCTTGTGTTATATAGTGATCGATGGCCGGAGCGCATGCGGGGAGTCATCACACACCTGCTGCTGCCTCCAGAGATGGAGCTGGGGCTCTGGTAAGAACATCACCCTGGATGGAGGAGTCAGCCAAATGCATAAATGAAGTCGATACCAATCTCCAAAGACTCTGACTGCAGTGCTACGGCTTTAAGCATCCATTCAACTTGAACTCCAGCCGTTAAGAAGCAGCTCTGAGGATCTGTGTGAAAATGATACACATTCTTAAAAATAAAGGTTCTTTATTGGAATCTTCGGTTCAATGAAGAACCTGTAACATGCATGGAATCTTTCCATTCCACAAAAGGTTCTTCATAGTGGAAAAAGGTTCTTTAGATTATTAAAGAGATAGTTCACCCAAAAATGAAAATTCTGTCATCATTTACTCCCTCTCAAGTTGTTACACAGGAACTGAATCTATAAGGACCACACCTATTATACTGTAAGCGAGATCTCTGAGGCCAGACGTTCAGGGGGTTAAAACCTGCTCTACAGACTGAGACAATAATTAGCTTTCCATTCCACAAAATGCTAAAGTTTAATTATATCCACCGATGGCCATTAGCAGCAGAGAAATTCCACTTGCAAAGACTTAAAGACGTATTTTACACATCTCACCTGAAAGGTAAACGTGCTGGATGTTTCACTCCTACTAGCTTTTTCTCAGAGAATCTGCTCCGCTCATCTATTATCCAAAAACCATCATGCGTTTGCTCCTATAATGGCGGCGTTCTAAACAAAGGGGAAATGGCTAAAACAAATGTGGCTTCGTAGTAGGGGACTGCTGGGAAGCAAATTCATTGTTACGCTCTCAGAAAAAAGGTATAAAATCTGTCACTGGAGCAGTACCCTTTCAAAATATGTGCTATTTAGGTACCTGGGTAGGAGAACATTGTGCAATTACTTTTAAACTGAAACATATTAAGATATGTTTAACATGTGCAGAATGATGATGCATCACCTGATGTGTTATGAACGTGCTAATTTAGTTGTCATAGCCCAAAATGTGAAATTATTCAAAGAGGCCATCTTACCTCAGTACTGGCAAAATTTAAATGACTTTTGATATCATTCTTATTAATATATATATATATATATATATATATAATTAAAGTGTCTTTAATGTAAAATGCTATATCAGCAATTCTATTTTGACAATTTATGTGAATAATTGAATAACCAATGACAGACAAAGCAGCATCCCAGTAAATCTAAAACATTTATGTGTCCCCAAATCCCTCATTAACAAATAGACACAAAAAACTTTGATATTCAACATAATACAATGCCACAGATCATTATTTTCCAGAGGCACAAAATTAGATCAGTTAACCTTAAAACTGTTGTGACTCACAAATGTTGATATTCAGATTAAACGACGATATTAAAAATAGCATAGCCATTCATCAAGGGGGCTATAATCACACATGTAAACCTATGTTTGTGATTAAACATGGCAGCTAAAGTTGTATAATATTGTGCACTTTGTCACTTTTAAATCACCGAAAAATCCAAAGTCAAGCATTTTGTATATACTTTTAATTTTTGTAGTTTTTTGTATTTCTATATTTGTACAAAAATATAATAATCATATAAAATTCAATCACACAAAGTTAAAAGAAAGACCAAAAAATAACATTTTTAATAAATAAAAAGAATAAATTATCAAATAAATACAGCTGTGATAATATAATTTCACGGTACAAACTGTCACTGCTCTAAAATCTGAGTGTGGTCGTCAGGCACATTGCCAGGCCAAACCCTTTCGATTTGCTTTCAGCAGTGCAGCACATGGAAACAAATTTGAACTGCTGCCCTTTTGCCATTCTCTCATCTTGCACACAGGCACAAGCGTCACGGCTTTGTCCTGATAAGGCCTCATTCACAACAAACAACACAATTCTGGATGAGCAAAAGGGGGCCTGATTCTAACCCACAACAAATTAGAATATAAAAAGTGTCCTGAGTGCCAGGAGGTGTAATGCGGTGAGAAGTCTGCAGATGTGCTGGAGTCGTTGTGCCACGGCACCATTGAAGAGGAGCGTGAGAAAGGAGGGAGAGGCAGCATCTCTCTTCACGGCCCATGCTGCAGTTAATCCCACTTTAGCCAAGAGAGCCGAGCTGTCAGATCTGGAGTTGGAGAGCACAAAAGCAGAGCAAACATGAGGCTTTAGATACATTTTAATGACCATTTAACAAGTCGCTGGTCTAAGGCTATAACAAAGGCACACTTATTCATTAAAACCCTCCCTCTTGAAGAGCTGGAACCCTGGGATGTGGTTAGCTAAATATACAGCTCCCTTTCAGTTCAGTGAAGATACTTGTGTCTTAGAAAAGGAAGTTTTTGAAAATGGATTGGACAGCTGGGAATTAACTGCACAGTCAATATAAACAATGAGAACTGTTTAATCATGCCTGTTTGAGTGACATAAGCCCTATTGAGGACCTATTTGCATATGCACTCCTAATAAACAAGTCATTTACCCCATATGCCCTGCAAACAAGGGGAACGAAACATTTGTGTGCATGTGGATGGATAAATATCCAGTCTGTTCCTAATACTTCAAAATGCTGTTTTAAATGAATAAAATTGCTGCAATGACACTAAGACAGCACAAATGTTTGATCTAATTTTCCTGTCATGTTTTAAAATGATCAAAGATGTTTTTCTAAACCAATTAAAATGTTATTATTTAGTTCGTTTATTCGATTTTTTTTACCGGTTACTGGAATTAATTATTTGATTTGCAAAAAAAAAAGAAAAACTGCATTTTACTGGTATTTTGAATGTTTTACATCTGTATCTTATCTGTACCTTCATCTGTATTTAAAACTGCACATGAGCTAAAGTTATGAGGTGTTTCACTTTGATTACACACACACACACACACACACACACACACACACACACACACATATATATATGTTTAATAATAATTATATTTTTAATTACTTTTTAATATATATATATATGATTATATATATATATGATTCACTAAAACAAACCTGTTCATAATGTTCGGGAAGCAGACTACACTCTTCGCTTCATACAGTAGCCTATGTTTTTGATTCACTACAAGGAACTAGTTCTTATATGTGAATTAGATGACACTGTTCACGTTATGAGTAACAGATTTTTGAAAACAGAACCGGTTCACAAGAGTCATTCGTTTGGGAATCGAGCTAATGCTCGCGCTGTTTGATTTAAGAATCGGTTAATACAAATCTTGCGTTCAATTATACTACACTGTTCGCACCTTATTTTGATTCAAAGAACTGGTTTATAGGACTCGTTCCGTTTGCACTTTTGACATTTATATTTAATTTTCAATTCAACTTTTTGCTCAAATTCTTTTTATTTTAATATTTAAATAACTTAAATTAGAAAACAATACCCTCTTTTTCTTTTCACTAATGATCTCAAACTGTTGCCAACATTTTTGACCGACACTATGATTTTCAAAGTTGTAAATAAAACAAAGATTATTGGAGTAGGGCCTATGCTTTACAAGAAAATACATTTTCAATCTTTCTACTTCCAAACGTCACGTTTAATTCAGTGTGTTACTTGTCTTTTCGATGTACTAATTGTGAAATTTACTAGCAATTTCTGAGTGAAAGTTGTTTCTACGCCAATTTTCCCTCCAGTGTAGCCTGCATATGTTTCACTCTCATCTTACCACTTGTGTTCCAGATGGCATTGGTCTGATTCTTATAGCCGTTCTTCATGCATTCATCGACATATGACTTGGGGTCACAGCCCGACATGAGGATTTCCCTAAGCAGGGCGATATAAGCGATGGCCAGTCTTAACGTGTCTATTTTGGAGAGCCGTTTCTCGTAGGGGAACGTGGGCACGTGGCAGCGCAGCTCCTCAAACGCAGAGTTGATGCTGAGCATCCTCTTCCTCTCCCGGATGTTGGCGGCGTAGCGCTGCACCTTGTACGGGTGATGGGACGTCAAGCGCCGCTGCTGCTGCTGTCTGCGCTTGCCGAGCTCATGGGGTTCGTCCACTAAGGAGCTGTCCACTTCAGCACCGACCTCCAGCTGCGGAGACTGCGAGTCTAAGTCCGTGAAGGTCAGCTGAGCCTCGGGGAACACGGACTGGCACCCGAAAGAGGACCAGGGCGACATCTGACCTGTCATTGCGCTGCAGTCAAACAGCAGCGTGTCCAGCTGAGACTGGAACTGAAAGTTGGGGTCCATTTGGCCCCAGAAGGCAAAGTCTGTGGCAGCATCTTGAGCATCGAAATCAAAAAATATGTCTTCCATTTTTCTTCAGATGTCACTAATACTGCGTTTGTGAGGTTAGAGCTTTAACTACCGTGCGTAAACTGGGCAGCGCTGGGCGCAATGGCCATTAAATAGCCCCTGGTCTTGCCGCAAGGTGCTTTTCTCTATTCAACAGGTTTGAAAAGGAGCTCATTAGGACGCGTGCCCTCCTCCTAATAACTCTCTGTCATTTCAAAAGCACTGGACGGCATCGGTTGATGCTCAGAGCACGTGTCCAATCATAAAGTTATCTTAAGCTGTTTCCTATTCGGTTTAAGCAGTGGACTAATATTTACTGCACCAACTGGACGATCTGAAGTATTTGCTTCATGTCATTAAATTGTTAGTTTAGTCGTCTGGAACATGGGTGGCCAAAGTCCTAAACACCTGTCTTTGCTATGGTCATTCTTCACCATCTGATGTAGAAATTATTTTGGGAATATATATATAACTACTCTCATTTATATGAGATTTATTATTATTATTATTATTATTATTTTGAGATGTTGCCGAAGTACTTTTTTTTTACTTTTGTAAAAGTTTAATTTTGTTATAAATAATAAAATAAATAGGACAGTCTGAACAAGAATCCTGACATTTTCACAATGTGTATTCGGACCAAATTTTAACATTTTTACATTAAATTGATATGTCAACAGTTCAGCTAAATGAAAATATAATCCCAAGAAGTTACATAGGACTGCTGTGCTGGACTCGGGCAACATAAGCAAACCCCGTCTTGTCTCTTTACATCTTAAAATTGTATTGTTTAAATCAGGCGAGTCCTAAAACTCATGCGAAGAATGTTATTTCATAAACGTGTTTTCTTAGAAGAAATTATTTGAAATGATTGTAATAAATTTTACCTTATTTTTTTTTCACCTTTTTTAATTTTATTTATAACATTTATAAAAAACGACATTTTATCGTTATTTTTGCTGTATAGGAAATATTGCAAATAATTATTTTTAAATGAAAATATTTAAATAAAAGTATTAAAATGTTATTATATTTTACATATTTATATATTTTATTTGATGCAATTTACCAAGCAAATGGGCTTACAATGTGTAATTCAACAATGCAGTGATTAAATGTAAGTAATTATTCATAATAATTTGTCAATTATATTTTTGAATGATTTTTATTGACGTAATTGACACGAAGTTGATTAAAAATGACAATAAATTTAATAAATAAGGTTTTATGCTTTCATATCAAGGACACAGACAAGAATAAAATTTAAAAAAATGCTGTTTTTTTCTTCGTTTCATTTTCAACATATCTTAATAAATGATGTAAATATTTAATAGGGTTTTCATTCTGCCGTTTTTTTTTTAAGATGTACCATGCCAAAGAAGCACTCCATAATACAAAAGTACAACCATTTTGTTTGTAATTAAAACCTGTATAATGCTTTTTGTTCTTAATTAAACGTTAGATTTTAATTGTCTGATATAGAGTCTTATGAGGGATTTATAAAGGAATAGTGTTTAAACCTGAAGTGGACACTGAGGAAAGGCTTGTCAGAACCTTCTGCTCTGCAGACAGCAGGCAGCCTGACACTGAAGAATACTGCTGTCAGATGCAGAGATCCAGCCATTCTCCACATCACAACAAAACACTCAACTTGGAAAGAGAGACATTCAGAGAGCCTGCAAATCTAAATCTTTGTGCAATATTAAAATGGTCAGTCTAGAATGAAATCTGCTGATTTAATACAAGACACTGAATTGGCTCATGTGACCCTTGAGTCCAATTCACCAAAACCATCTGCTTATTAATCTCTGTTTCAAGTTATGTCATCTTGAAAGTCGTTAACAGGATAATAAGATATCGTTTTTGTCATTAAAACCACAACATGTTCGTCCACACCTGGTTTTCAATGCATCCAGTGATATAATCAGGTGGAAGCTTGTACTTTATCAATACCTGTCCTAAATAATATGTCAGGTGCAGAAGAGTGGTAAAAATCCTCTAAAATGAAACTGATTGTTACAGATAAACACAAATAGTGTTTAAAAGACAGATCTTCCAACGAGCTCTGAGGTTGTTAAGTGCTAGTAAATGCTTCTGTAGAGTGTGATTTTAGTTGTGAACATTTAGAAAAAAAATTTTTTTTACTATTATTCTTTCACCAGTAATCTTTCACCGAAAAGAGCATTATACAAAAAGCAATAGTCGATTGAAGGAATGACAAACATTAAATGGAACACAGAAGAAGGACACATTAAGCAAATAATAATAAAAAAAAAATGGCAAGAGGGCATTCAAAAATTTAGGCCTACACATTATATCAGGGGTCTCCAAACTCAGTCCTGGAAGGCCGGTGTCCTTCAGAGTTTAGCTCCAACTTGCCTCAACACACCTGCCTGGAAGTTTATATTAGGCTATGCGTAAGACCATAGGCGGAGGGTGAACCAACTCCAGGGTAAGGCTAAAAGCAGCCAAATCTATTAACTAGGCTACAAACATCATAAACCCGTCTTTTTAGGCAAGAACCAGACATGGGTGTCATGCAGGCTACTAAAATATGTTTAATGGGACTGCATTTGTATTTAACGTGATTACAGTTTAATAAAAACATTAGAAATTGATAATTATAAAACGTTTCCTTTCCAAGGAACAGTGTAATAATAATTCAAACTGAATAAATTATTATACAGAAAGTGACATCATTAACTTTGATCTATCGCGAGTTTAAGCACTCTCAAAAAACAAAACTATCGTTTAAATCACTGAAGCTGTCAACACTGTGAAATTAATCTCTTGCTGCTTACGTTGTACTTATTATGCGCTTTGTTGTTTATGATGAGAGAATAAGCGGAATTCAGTCAGCGAACGCGCGCGCACTCAAAACTGATGAGTTTCAGCGATGACTCATCTGAACGCCTCTGATTGGCCATTGCATTCCTAAGCTAAACAGTATCATATGTGATTGGTTATGATGCGCAACACTGTAAAAACGCCTAAAATGAAATACGGTGCAACATGAGCAGTTCCTTATTTAATGCCGCAATCGACACTTTCTAATCATTTTCATTTTGTTAGCAACAGACGTAATAGATTTAATTTGTAAGTGCAGGGGCAATTTCGTCCAATTTAGTGGCATTTTTGCCCCAACTCTAAGCATTCCCTAGCCTTACCCCTGATTTACACTGCACACGTCTGCATGCGTAAGACCTTGATTATAGCTGATTCAGGTGTGTTTAATTAGGGTTGGAGCTAAACTCTGCAGGACACCGGTGTCCTGACATTTTATCCTACCCGTCAGATTGTCCTACCAGGGTTTACTACGCATGCGCACATCAATATTGCGTCCTTTTGCTCATGCTGAACAACAATATTTAATATATCTGCATTATTGTAAAGGTAGGTTTGGGGTTGGGATAGGTGTAGACTTTAATAAAACACAATCTAATAGGTAGAAAAACATATTTATTGTTGTAGCTGTATCCCTTCTAGCCACAACCGCGAATATAACACATAATTACTGTATTTGAATTACTGTAAGGGTAGGTTTAGGGTTGGGGTAGGTGTAGACGTTAATAAACCATCATTTTACAGGTAGCATTTTTCGTTGTCGAATTTTACTACCTACTGTTTTAATGGGAGGTAGCAAAATCTGACAGGGTAGCACAAATCGACAGAACACCAGAAGGACACATTAAGCAAATAATAATAAAAAAAAAATGGCAAGAGGGCATTCAAAAATTTAGGCCTACACATTATATCAGGGGTCTCCAAACTCAGTCCTGGAAGGCCGGTGTCCTTCAGAGTTTAGCTCCAACTTGCCTCAACACACCTGCCTGGAAGTTTATAGTAGGCTATGCATAAGACCATAGGCGGAGGGTGAACCAACTCCAGGGTAAGGCTAAAAGCAGCCAAATCTATTAACTAGGCTACAAACATCATAAACCCGTCTTTTTAGGCAAGAACCAGACATGGGTGTCATGCAGGCTACTAAAATATGTTTAATGGGACTGCATTTGTATTTAACGTGATTACAGTTTAATAAAAACATTAGAAATTGATAATTATAAAACGTTTCCTTTCCAAGGAACAGTGTAATAATAATTCAAACTGAATAAATTATTATACAGAAAGTGACATCATTAACTTTGATCTATCGCGAGTTTAAGCACTCTCAAAAAACAAAACTATCGTTTAAATCACTGAAGCTGTCAACACTGTGAAATTAATCTCTTGCTGCTTACGTTGTACTTATTATGCGCTTTGTTGTTTATGATGAGAGAATAAGCGGAATTC
Organism: Sinocyclocheilus anshuiensis; assembly: GCF_001515605.1. Lineage (NCBI taxonomy): Eukaryota > Metazoa > Chordata > Actinopteri > Cypriniformes > Cyprinidae > Sinocyclocheilus > Sinocyclocheilus anshuiensis. The sequence continues at coordinate 261,167 of NW_015544168.1, forward strand.
AGTCAGCGAACGCGCGCGCACTCAAAACTGATGAGTTTCAGCGATGACTCATCTGAACGCCTCTGATTGGCCATTGCATTCCTAAGCTAAACAGTATCATATGTGATTGGTTATGATGCGCAACACTGTAAAAACGCGGGGCAATTTTTTAGTGGCATTTTTGCCCCAACTCTAAGCATTCCCTAGCCTTACCCCTGATTTACACTGTACACTGCTGCATGCGTAAGACCTTGATTATAGCTGATTCAGGTGTGTTTAATTAGGGTTGGAGCTAAACTCTGCAGGACACCGGTGTCCTGACATTTTA
>NW_015544168.1:262131-264589 GCF_001515605.1 Sinocyclocheilus anshuiensis
CACTCATCATGACAGTAAAATAGGGCATTCTAAGTCAATATACTGCAGTATTTCCTCTCTCAATCAGTAGAAAATGATGGTTAACACCCGGTCATGCATGAAAAAAAAAATACTGTCATGTACCGTGAAACCGCTATAATTTTGAAAAATACCGTGATATAAATTTTTGGTCATACCGCCCAGCACTATTTTCAACCTAACTTTGGGTCAAATATGGACTAACCCAGTTGGATTACATTTTTTTATTACATTTTTAACCCAAAAGTTGGGTTAGTCCATATTTGACCCAAAGTTGGGTTGAAAGTTAAACAACCCAGCATTTTTTTAGAGTGTAGAAAGTGACATTATCACTAACTTTGATCTATTGCAAGTTTAAGCACTCTCAAAAAAAAACTATCATTATAATCACTGAAGCTGTATACACTGTGTGCAATGAATCTCTTACTTACAGTGTAGGTGCATCTGCGCTTTGTTGTTATTGATGAGAGAATTAGCAGAATTCAGTCATAGAACGCGCGCGCACTCAAAACTGATGAGTTTCAGCGATGACTCATCTGAACGCCTCTGATTGGCCATTGCATTCCTAAGCTAAACAGTATCATATGTGATTGGTTATGATGCGCAACACTGTAAAAACGCCTAAAATGAAATACGGTGCAACATGAGCAGTTCCTTATTTAATGCCGCAATCGACACTTTCTAATCATTTTCATTTTGTTAGCAACAGACGTAATAGATTTAATTTGTAAGTGCAGGGGCAATTTCGTCCAATTTAGTGGCATTTTTGCCCCAACTCTAAGCATTCCCTAGCCTTACCCCTGATTTACACTGCACACGTCTGCATGCGTAAGACCTTGATTATAGCTGATTCAGGTGTGTTTAATTAGGGTTGGAGCTAAACTCTGCCTACCCGTCAGATTGTCCTACCAGGGTTTACTACGCATGCGCACATCAATATTGCGTCCTTTTGCTCATGCTGAACAACAATATTTAATATATCTGCATTATTGTAAAGGTAGGTTTGGGGTTGGGATAGGTGTAGACTTTAATAAAACACAATCTAATAGGTAGAAAAACATATTTATTGTTCCTACCCGTCAGATTGTCCTACCAGTCCTACCTATCAATATTGCGTCCTTTTTCTCATGCTGAACAACAATATTTAATATATCTGCATTATTGTAAAGGTAGGTTTGGGGTTGGGATAGGTGTAGACTTTAATAAAACACAATCTAATAGGTAGAAAAACATATTTATTGTTGTAGCTGTATCCCTTCTAGCCACAACCGCGAATATAACACATAATTACTGTATTTGAATTACTGTAAGGGTAGGTTTAGGGGTGTGGTAGGTGTAGACGTTAATAAACCATAACATTTTACAGGTAGCATTTTTCGTTGTCGAATTGTACTACCCACTGTTTTAATGGGAGGTAGCAAAATCTGACAGGGTAGGACAGAACACCGGCCCTCCAGGACCAAGACCCCTGCATTATATGATATATTAAATAAACGGTTACACTCTACTTGAAGGGGTGTGCATAAGACTGACATGACACCTTCATAATCATGACATGACACATGTCATAGTGTTACCAAATAAACTACAAACAAACAAATAAATAAATGGCTGCCTTTACTAAAACTCTAGTTCAAGCATTAGCTTTTAATCGATGAAACCCTCAGTAAATGCATTCATATGTAATTCAAAAAAGAAAAACCGGAAAGAAAAAACTTTAGCCATGGCGCGAGCCAATGGAATTTCAAATAAAAGCTGAAGTAATGGTCCGTGTAACCCTTTGCAGTTCTTTGTTCAATTCGCACCATCAAAATGAACCAAACGAAAAGTTGGCTTCAAACTTTCATTTTCAATTTCTTTGGTGTTTCCTTTCCACGGTTAGGCTATTCAAACAGTGAATAAATTATATATAGAAAGTGACATTATCACTAACATTGATCTATTGCAAGTTTAAGCACTCTAAAAAAAAAAAAAACTATTGTTAATCGCTGAAGCTGTATACACTGTGAAATTAATCTCTTACTTACATTGTACGTACAGCTGCGCTTTGTTGTTAAGGAAAGTGAACAAGTGACATTAAAATAATTCACACAAGACGATGAAGAAAAGTGTATAGATGTGTTTAAACGTACCTCTGTGACTCTCATCTCCCCGCTGGTCCGCCTCTGCCAGCGGCGCTGCGGCCGGAGGTAAAGAGCGCTTAATACAGCTCCACTCGGGAAACTGAGATGTTCTTAAGGAAACTTAAACCTGGCTTTATATCGCGCACATAACATCAGCATACAACGCATCAAGCGATAAAAGAGTCAAAAATGAAAATGAACCTACCATACTCTAGTGGTTTTTCATCTTCACGAGTCTTTAACAGAGCCGGTGCCGAGGAGGTGTGTGGTTGTTTTTCGCAGTCATTAGGACTACTGTTTTTAGATTTACTAAATAT
>NW_015544168.1:264940-267994 GCF_001515605.1 Sinocyclocheilus anshuiensis
AGGTACCTCCGGAGACAGGAAGTAAAGCAGAATTCGGATTCGGATATGCCTTGATGTCTTCCTGCCTTGGAATGCTGCCTCCGAAGGCAGCATTTTAGAGTTTTCGGATGCAGCCTAGGAGATGCAAGGGTCTTTAGTACCTACCATTTGAAAAAGTGTAATGGTTAACTTGGATCACGTGAAGCACCTCAGCCAGTCATACAATGGCCTCTAGTCTCCTTTCCAGTGTTGGGGGTAACGCATTACAAGTAACGCGAGTTACGTAATCAGATTACTTTTTTCAAGTAACTAGAGATTTAAAAAGTAACGCAAAAGTAACGTAACGCATTACTTTCTATAAAAAGTAACTAAGTACCATAATTAGTTACCTTTTTATGGAGTAACGCAATATTGTAATGCATTACTTTTAAAGGTAACTTTCCCCAACACTGCTCCTTTCTTGCATACCGCCAAAGCCGCAGCGTTAGCATTAGCCGTTACGCTTTTTTAGTTAAAACTTCAATCTAAAAAACCCTGGGTTATTTTTTCAACCCAATCGCTGGGTTGAGCCTGTTGGGTTATTTTTCCAGTGTTGGGTAGTTTTTTTGTTGGGTCATTCTTACCCAGAATGGGTAATTTATTCGTTTATAATACTGATTCTAATTAAATCGGATGTTAAAATATGTTATCAAACTCTGTACCGTTTGTTTATGTGCAGGTTATGTTGTCAGTCATGCCACTTTTCAGCTACAAGTGAAACACGAGGCAGCGGTCTGAGGTTTGCAGTTCCCCCACCGAGCAGCAGCCCATCACCGGCTCAGATTTCAGCGACACACCGGCACGCGAATCGGCACTATTTCGGTTAAAAAGGATAACAGAGAACGGTTTAATACACTTGAATTAAAATGTTTCTTTGAAATGTTATATTTTTATTTCTAAAATGTTTGTTAAACGAATTTAAATGTATGCAATATTGAAAACTATGCTGTATAATTCAATTTGTTTTGTTTTTTGTCCATAGGTGTTTTAACTTAATAATAAATGTTCATCTTTTGATTATTACTGTTGCCTCTAGTAATTCTGTGTCTGATTTGTAATTTCCGAACTATTTTTTATTCATTTTAAGCCAGCAATAGTAACTTTCAATCAATATTTGAGTTAATTAAAATAACCCAGCATGTTGGGTCAAACATTTAACCCAACCTGCTGGGTTAAAATAACCCACAGTTGGGAAGGTGCTATACTAACCCATAGTTGGGTTACTTGTTGGGTTATTTTTAACCCAACATTATTAAGTGTGTTCCAGGCTTGCCTTCCAGTGGCTTTGACTACGATGACTTCTAATTAAAATAACCCAGCATGTTATGTCAAACATTTAGCCCAACCTGCTGGGTTAAAATAACCCACAGTTGGGAAGGTGCTATACTAACCCATAGTTGGGTTACTTGTTGGGTTATTTTTAACCCAACATTATTAAGTGTGTTCCAGGCTTGCCTTCCAGTGGCTTTGACTACGATGACTTCCACTTCTAAGAACCCCAGAAATGAAAAAAGGGTTCATAAAGTTGCCAAATGTAGATGGACACGCAGAGCTCTTGGACATGCAGTAGACGCCTTGGCAGTGAGAACGGGTTTCTGTTGAGAGAAAGTGCACAGGATACATTAAGAATGTTGTCAGTCTTTTTGTTTGGCTTATTGCAAAGTTGTGGTAATCCTTCTTGATAACTAGGGTATCAAAAACAACTTTTTGCACTGAAATAATGGTGTTTGTTCCACTGAAGCTATTAGAGCTCTTATCTGTGGTTAGTGCAGTCATATGTCAGACATGCTGTGCTGTGTTTGAAGGGCATGAAGATGGTGATTGTTCTGCGCTGTTTACTTCTACACACTTGGGCCACAATCAGGTTTATCAGTACAGGGTGATTATTTACTTTGAACTCTCCTCTTAAGAGTGACTGGGGTCACAGTCAACTTAGATTAGTACAATGCATTTGTTTACTCCACTTGTTTTTACTCTCACTGTTTTTGTTTTTCACTGCATTGCTTTGCAAAGGTCGCAGTTCCCTTGTTAATAAGCCTTGCTGTTTGGTTATACCAGCAAGCTACACAGAACAGGACGACTGAATGTGTCGACTCAAATCTCTGGTCTGCTGAAATTTACAGATTGGGCTTGAGCAAGAGGAAACAAAATGCAAATGATGCTGTTCAGGTGGGAGTACTGCCTAATATATCATGATCATTGTGTCCCGCCAAAATGAACTGCTGTCCAGGTTAAACAGAATGACGTCAATGTTAAGTAGTGCTTAGGTAGTGCTACAGATTTAACATGCCTGCTCCAGGACATTACTGAATCTAACTGCATGAACAGCCAGGAAGGTAGACAAAAGCTAGCTGTGCAGATTAAAGGAACAGTTCACCCAAAAGGAATATTTGCTAAAAAAAAATAAATAAATTACTGGCCCTCAGGCCATCCAAGATTTGTTTGTTTCTTCGTTTGAACAGATTTGGAGAAATTTAGCATTACATCACTTGCTCACCAATGTCCAAACAGCTGATAAAAACATCACAATAATCCACAAGACTCCAGTCCATCAATTAATGTGTTGTGAAATGAAAAGCTGCGTGTTTGTAAGAAACAATCCATCAATAAGTTTGTAACTTCAAACTGTTGCTTCCGACTAAAATACAAGTCCATATTATGTCTTACGCCAGTGAAGTTGTCTCATCTGAATCAGGAGAGAAATATGCACAGATCAAGCACCGTTTACAAAATAGTCTAAAGAAACGTTCTAAAGAAATATGTTAGTGGATTTTGATGTGAGAGAACAACAGGGGATGGACTTTTTCGCTGGTTATTATGGATGCCTCGTTATTTTATTTTGACAGAAGTGACAGTTTGAAGTTAAAATATCTTAATAATGAATTTGTTTCTTACAAGCACACAGCTTTTCACTTCACAAGACATTATTTGATGGACCGGAGTCTTGTTGATTACTTGTGATGTTTTTATCAGCTGTTTGGACTCTCATTCTGACGGCACCCATTCACTGCAGAGGATCCATTGGTGAGCAAGTGA
>NW_015544168.1:268548-291014 GCF_001515605.1 Sinocyclocheilus anshuiensis
AGAAATTTAGCATTACATCACTTGCTCACCAATGTCCAAACAGCTGATAAAAACATCACAATAATCCACAAGACTCCAGTCCATCAATTAATGTGTTGTGAAATGAAAAGCTGCGTGTTTGTAAGAAACAATCCATCAATAAGTTTGTAACTTCAAACTGTTGCTTCCGACTAAAATACAAGTCCATATTATGTCTTACGCCAGTGAAGTTGTCTCATCTGAATCAGGAGAGAAATATGCACAGATCAAGCACCGTTTACAAAATAGTCTAAAGAAACGTTCTAAAGAAATATGTTAGTGGATTTTGATGTGAGAGAACAACAGGGGATGGACTTTTTCGCTGGTTATTATGGATGCCTCGTTATTTTATTTTGACAGAAGTGACAGTTTGAAGTTAAAATATCTTAATAATGAATTTGTTTCTTACAAGCACACAGCTTTTCACTTCACAAGACATTATTTGATGGACCGGAGTCTTGTTGATTACTTGTGATGTTTTTATCAGCTGTTTGGACTCTCATTCTGACGGCACCCATTCACTGCAGAGGATCCATTGGTGAGCAAGTGATGTAATGCTACATTTCTCCAAATCTGTTCCCATTAAGAAACAAACTCATCTACATCTTGGATAGCCTGAGGGTGAGCAACTTTTCATTTTAGGGTGAACTTCTGCTTTAAATGCATTTTTGCTCTCATTTTGATCGAATACATTTGAAGGAATCATTACAACAACAATGATTTCAATTGACACTATAGAGGTCAAAAGTTTGAACACGTACACATGAAGTGCATTCTGATATGCTTTGTATGTATTGGAGTGCTGCACACTTTCTGGCTGCTTTTCCTTCACCATCCGCTCCAAATCATCCACTACAAAAAGAAAAAAAAAAGATAAATAATTATATAATTCAAGTTTTGTATAGAAATTAAATTATAGACAATTTATATTTGTCTACAAAACAAATTAGAATTTAAGCAAAAGTCTTTAGATCAACAGGTTTTTAAGATCATGACAAACAAATTCAGTGAAACATGTCCAAACTTTTGACTTGCATTGTTTTCCGTTAGCATTGTTTGGTCTTTGTGTTGCACTTGTTGGAATTAATTCTGTCTCATCACATTAGCAATGCAAACTAGCTGATTGTCCAAGTCATTTGTTTGTGCCGCATATGTGTGTTTGGCCTGTTGGATCAGCGCCTTGATCTGCCCAAATAAACAAACTGTCTAAACAATCAGTGCGCCTCCTCACATTCCAGGTGCACATTTCAGTTAGTAATTGGGTTCAGAGAGGGAGAGAAAGGAAACAACATCCTTGTATTACAGTCTGGAGAACCTTGATATCCAAGGCATGCTTTCAGGTTTGCTTTAATATAATCAGAGCATGTTGGAAGCCTGTGAGATGCTCATCAGTTTCATTTCAGATGTTGGTAACAGACTAGCTGTTGCATTAAAACAATTCTCTTTTATTTAAGCAACATACAGAATAATCTTGCCGTTCGACAACCCTTAACTATTGAGACACTATTTAGAAACTATTGAGATTGCTTTTGTCCATCCAGTGCAGTGTTGGGGAATGATATTTTCAAAATAGCCCATTATAATATTACATCAATAGCAACTAATCCGGGCTGCGTTTGTCTGGGGTCAGGACTTTTTTTATTTATTTATTTTAAGAAATTACTTTTTGGCAATGATGCATTAAATTGATTAAAAGGGACAGTAAAGACATATAATGTTACAAAAGATTTCTGCTGCTAACAACTGCAGTTCTTTTGAACTGTATTCAACAAAGAAAAATGGTCAAAATGGTCAGTTTCCACAAAAAATACTAAGCAGCACAACTGTTTTCAACGTTGATATATATATTTAAAAAAAAAATGTTTCTTGAGCAGCAAATCAGCATATTAGAATGATTTCTGAGGGATCTCTGAAGACTAGAGTAATGATGCTGAAAATTCAGCTTTGCATCACAGGAATAAACTATATTTCGAAATATATTCAAATAGAAAAGTTATTTTAATTAACCCCTTAACTGTCACCCCCCATTTTTGAAAATAGGCACGAAAGTGCACTATCCAAACTTAAATTGTTGTAATTTATTAACACTTTGGAATACAGACCTAAAGAAAATCAGCAGATTATTGCAAAAGTGGAATTTTTTTCAAAAAATTTAAGTATCAAAAAGTTATAGAAGTTTAAATGTACTGTAAATAAAATGCACTATATTAATTTTATTTTATTTATTATATATTTATATATTATTTACTCTAAAATTTGTATGAAATTAAAGCCTTATGTCTAAATAAGTTATGTTCCAAATTTGAAGTTGTTTGATTCTAAAAGGCCGTAATGCATTTTGTAATATGACACTTGACACCGCCCACTAAGGGGGAGGAGACCGCCAAGAGATTTTAAAGTACCATTTCTATGGTAGCGCAATGTCCGATTCACAGGATGAATCTTGGGCTTCTAAGCTTTCAAATGATATATACTTTATGATGATTACTAAAAGATTTGAAAGAGAAAAAGGACACAAAAAAAAGAGCGCCAAGTGTCCCACAGGTCCCAGTTTAAATAAAAAATAATAATAGACAAAATAATAAATACATGTGATCATATTTTTAACATTTTCTGAATTGTGTTTTATTTTACTTTCTAAAGTCTAGATGGAAGATGGAATAATTAATAATTCACAAATATAACAAATAATTATTCTATTTACAGCCTTTATTTTAAGATTCATGCATCTAACATTACTCTTGTACACTGTGTAGAATTTTTTTTTTTTTTCAGTTTAATGCAAAGTAAAAATTAAGTGCAATATAAAAGTCAATTATTTAATTTAGAAATTATGTCTTTATAATATGATGCTTAATACCTTTCTCACACAGTATAAATAGGTCTTTATCCATGTAATTATAAAGCTGACATACTGTATATATGTGTCATATATTTTAGAAAAGGGCTTCCTCGCAAGGGTTGTGTCATTTTTGGGGGGCTTTGTTATTAAAAAGTCTCCCACAGGTGGGACGGTGACAGTTAAGGGGTTTTAATAATAATAACATTATGTGTAATAATAATATGTGTAAAAGCAGAAGAGACTTCTGCCAAAAACATTAAAATCTGCTACATCTACAAGCATAGCTGGTCCTGTTTCTCCCAACACCGGGAATTGAGAGGTTTTCAGTTGTACTTGTCTGTAAATGAAATGAATAGAAAAGTAAGACTCAAAGTATATGAGTAACTTGTCACGTGTTACCCTCAACACTGCAGCAGCAAGAGTTCCCAGACATCTAAGAGCTGCTCAGGGTGGAAGCCTGTGATACTCCACCACAGACTCTTCCTCTCATTAAAACTATGGGACACTTTCCCCTCTTTTCCGGCCCTTTCCATCACTTGGTCCTGTCTGGAAAAGGCATCAGGCTCTTAAAATCTTCTTGCATAAACAGTCCTTCCGTGGGCTGGGCAGGGAGAGACGGCAAAGCGGCAGCCGCCGCCGTTAGAATCAACATACATGACAACCTCTGGCTCTGTACCAAAACCTATACGGTGCGATCACATTTACGGTTGTTTGGTGAATTCTCACATTTAAAAAAATATAACAAATATAAAATAGGGTTCAAAATGTCTCTCTCTCTATATAGTTATATTTAAATGCAACTGAGCTTAGCAGCAAATGAAAATATAAGCTATAGTATATTGTTATAGTATATATAAAATGTAACCATACACTGTAAAAAATGACTGTGAATTTAACGGTAAAAGACTGTAAAAATGCTACAGTAAAAACCTGTTAAATGGTTAACGGTAAATTCCCCTACTATATACGGTGAAAAACTGTATTGGACATTAATTTTACGGTAGTATACCGTTTTTGGAAGTGAAAAAGACCATATAATTTACAGTGAATAACCGTAAATTGACATTCCCAGAATTCCCTGCGTTACATTTCAAATTTGATGATTTTTGTTGAAATAACTATGTTTCTTAGTTTTTTTCTTATCAGTTTTGTATATTAGGGTTGTGTGTTACACCTAATGTTGTTAAATAAATGTTTATTGCATTATTTCAGTTTCATATGTGTTATCATGATGGGGTTTAGTGTTTGTGTGAATGACACTGTGCACCTTATATATATATATATGTTATTATTTAAAAGCTGCTTGTGATGGGCTTTGGTTCATCATGTGACTTTCTCATTACCACCTGCATTTGGTGGTTATCAGTGTATTACAAAGCTACAAAACAGATTTCAGTACTTCAGTAGGTTGGTATATTAACATTATATCAGTTAATGAAATTACGGTATTTACCTGTAAATTTAAGTTAAAACCGTAAAACCTAAAACGTTGCTACCGTATTTTTTACAGTAAATTTTACGGATTTTTTTTACAGTGTAGTATATAATGGGTTTTAAAAGGGTGGGGAAAAAAGAATTTTAAGTGACATAAAAGTGACAAAAACAAATGATCTACAAAAAATACAAAGATTGGGCTGACCAAATTTTGATATGTTAAAAGAGAAAGAAAAAAAAATCCCTACAAAACTTTATCAACAAAATCTTTTATTGGAAGTTGCAAAATCAAAATCAGCTTGGCATAAAAATCTAGGGGGCATATGCCCATGCTTCAGCTGAAAGATGAGCTGGATAATGTAAAACCCTTTAGAAAGCTCCTTAGAGTGATAAATGACATTTGGTAGGCCAGTGAAAACCACAGATGATGAGAACAAAGTCATTGTGCCATGATCCTGGAGCCTTAGAGACTGGTTCCCTAGCAGAAACATTAATAAAACGACTCAGCCCATGAAGAAAAGCTTATTTCATCTCAAAAACATTGATTAAATGACTCATGTCAGTGTTTAAAATATCTTTCTCATGAAAAATCACTGAATGAGTAAAGCCCTCATGAGTCAGTGCGACTACATTTGGTAAATCATGGATTGGAGAAAGCTATTATTAGTGTTGGTCATCTGTTTCAGGTGAAGCTTCCAAACATAACCAACAAAAGAGATGCATTATTGGCTCATTATCACACAGTTTTGCTTGATAATAGATGGCGCTCTAAAAAATGCTGCTTCGAAACAACTGGATAAAGTGTACACTAAAACGCAGGGCATTTATTTGCTTTATTTCATCAATTTATTTGGTTAATTTTATTTGTGTATTAAAAGTTCATTTAGGGGTAAAAATGGTGGTTTTAAGTAATATAAACAATAATGCAATAAGTATCAATGAAAATGTAATTAAACTCCAGAGGTAAACAAACTCTAGGTTAGAGAGATGTGCCCATCAGCTGGCATTTAAGAATTATTTTTTGAAAAGTAATCTGTGGTTTTGGTGGAGCTCTCTAAAGCAGAAAGAGGAGGTGGACACATCTCATCCAAAAGCTTCCCTCATAATGCTTTCCAATACCAGGGTGCCAAGTACTGCATTGTGAATTGCTAGATATTTCTTTAGTTATATGAGGCCAAACTTTAGTTGTTGATGTCATTTTAAAATATCAGTCTCATACAAGTTTATATGTACAGTTAACGTCAAATTATTCCACAACCGTTTATATATTTGTAATGTATAAAATGTCCACCATGTTATAATATTATTTTATAATATATAATAGACAACATTTATGAAAATAAATAAATATATAATCAATACATTTGTATTTATGTTTGACTCCTAAATTAGTACATTCTGGGAAATCAGTTGTTCTCATTCCATTGTCAAATGCATGTTCATTACACAATGAAATATATACACTTGCAATCAATAATGACCTGCAAGACATTCTGCTTCTGCAAACAACATTTTATGAAAAAAAAATAAAATAAAATCAGGCATCAGTAAACTATTATAGAAAGTTTATTGGTACACATTTGAGTGATTCTGAAAAAGTAAGGTGATGAAAAAAAAACTAATTGGCTCTAAACATTCAAGTGCAAAATTATAATTTTGATGGCAAATATAGGTTAATTCAATTCAAATTTCTAAAGTTGATTCAAATTAAATTCAAATACAGGTAACAAACAAACCTATTATAAGACCATTTTTGCTTTTAAAACAGGAACACCTGTAATGTGCGTTTTGTCTATTAATAGAACGATGCGACAATGCATGTATTAAATCTATATTGAAGAAGATTCTTTTAATGACTTCCAATGAATAATTCATTCCAGAGGAAAAACATTTTTTTATATACGCCAGGCTGACATCTGAGAGCAATTTGGAGGTCTGCATGGTTTCAGTGGAAAGGATAAGTTTGCGGAAGTAAGTGGCAGGTCTCAGAGTGGGGTCTCTGGAGCCATTAGGGAGCTGTGCTAGCTTGTTTGCACTAAGATATGGCGAGGCATTTGCATGAAAGGCACAGATGCAGTAAAGCGAAAAAAGCCAAACATTGTGTAAATCTAACAGTGTTTCTGCAGCTCTGTACCACAACATCAACCAGCACATAATAGTGGAGAGTGGGGTAAGCCGTGTCACTGTTTTTTCTTTCTTTTTTTTTAAACTTAAGTTGTTTTCTAGACAAAGAAAAATTAGTTATAGGCAAAACTAATAGTCAAAGTCAAGTCAAATGCATTTGTATTGCGCTTACCACAATATGCAACGTTTTAATGCAGCTTTACAGAAAGTCATACTGTTTTATCAATAATGCAACAAAAGTGGTCCTCCAGATTTAGATCTAGCAATATTGTAATTATAGTGTTGTCTATCACATATATCAGTGCCACAGTGACCGCAAATGTAATTAAGAGATTTAAACATTGGTCGGTTTTCTTCTATTAAGAGATTTAAATATTGGTGGGTTTTGTTCAAAGCAAGAGTAAGCAATTCTCAGTAATAAAAAGTCATACAAAAAAGATAGGATGTCGTAGGTTGAAACGTCTGATGCTCTATCTTTATTATCAACTGAAATTATCCTCTGCGTCATGCAAAGCTGTATTATGGTGTAATATGTGAAAGATTTACATTTCAAATAAAAATATGAATAAGTTAAATAAATAATGCATTTTCCATACTTTATGAATTCCCATTTCTTCTCTAGGCCTTGACAAATGTAAAAATCCCTAATATTTTTGAGTTTTTCATGATTGTGGCCTGTTGGAAGCATATTAGCTGAGGCACTGGCACAGCTTACCCCACACTCCCCTACACATGAACAATAATAAATGATAATAATCATCATATGCTCATTTCAAATTGCCCTGCTCTTCTTAGTGTTAAACCAGACTACAATTTGCATGCTCATACAGTTTGCATTGTTGTTAGGACAAGTCATTTTGCTTCGAATATGCTGCAGTCTCCACAGACTCTTTCTGCAAGACCTACTCAAAGAAGCGTCCTCAACAGAAGCCAAACAACCATAATCGCTCATCACCACAACCCTCAAGGTCTGGGAAAAGGTCACGTCTATTGTGGTAAGACTTTAATTTAACTTGGTGAGAAGTTGTCTACGACAAACAATTCAAGCATGACAAAATGAGCTGCTGTTTTTGTGCAGCATTAGATCACTGCAGGAGAAATCAAGAGTGGACGATCAAGTCATTACACAGAAGCAAGCAAATTAAGGCCAGGTTTTGGGTGCAGTTGTGCCGTCTGAGACAAATTTAAGGTTGTTTAAGGTTCACATGCTCACCGATTAATTGCCTTCAATTAATGATGATGAAACTCAGTCCTGACAGTGTTTCATTGTCTTGCAGGATAACTTTTGCTACAACAGTTAAGTCTTAATATTTAGTTGGACTTTCCCATTGTACACTAAAATGATCGTAATTTAACAGTAAAAGACTGTAAAATGCTGATTAACAGTGAGTTCCCTTATGTGAAATACTGTAATAGATCTAATGGGACATTTTATGCACTTTTACAGTAAAATACAGTTTTATTTTTGTAAGTGAAAAAGAACAATGTCTTGTCATTTACAGTAAAAAAAACTGTAAATTGACATTCCCATAATTCACTGTTACACTTTACATTTGATGGTTTTTCATTGAAATAAATGTTTCTTAGTTTTTTTTTTCTTATCATTTATGTACATTAGGGTTTTATGTTACATCTTATGTTGTTAATTAATTGCATTATTTTAATGTCATGTTGATGGTGCTTCGTATTTGTATGTATGACCCTGTACACCTTCTAGAAAACAGATTTTAATAATTTGGTATATGAACATTATTTCACTTAATGAAATAACTTTTTTTTACTGTAAATTTAAGTTCAATCTGTAAAACTTAAAAAACATTCTACTGCATTTTTTTAAAAGTTTGTATAAATTTGTCAAATTCTAGTAACCACAGCTTTTTACCATAAATTGAATGGATTTTTATGAAATATACTCCATATTTGCTCTGAAGAATGTAGAATTCTCTCTTATTCACCCAGTCATGACAGACTCCAGACACTCAAAATATTTCCAACATTAGCACAAGTGCTTGCCTGAGTTTGTGCTGTTATATTTCAGTTTTGCATGTCAAAAAGAGGACGTCAGAAAGCCAAGTCGGTGCTGTCAATCATGAAAGCCTTACATCATACACTCTGCCATAAAAGTTAATGTTACACAATCTGACTTTTACTCAAGATCTCACTAGAGTCATGAACATTTTGACAAGTATCATCATAAAAACGCCCAGTGTACACCCAGCGTTAGATGACACGGGACTTGTTTTTATATTTAAATCATAAGCAGTCTGTCAGCAGTGAAAACATGCCAAACTTATTATAGGGTTTAAGGTCTTCTGTTCATGCACTACACAGACCTTCACACATGATCAGGTCTTCTGCTCTGCGACTCACAATCTGTTCAGAAGGTGTTCCTTTTCCTGTGTTTCAATTGTTGCCAACACTGACAGGCTTTAATCCCACTGCAAAAAAAGTAAATCGATTATAAGAAACAGATAGCAAAAGGTAAACAAGAATCAAAAAGAATGAGTCATTTCACATGATGCTCAGCGTGTGAGCCAGCTAAACAGACACAAATCTTGCATACTCAGATTTTTGACAGATTTTTTTTATTCTGTCCCAGAAACAACTACTTAATCAGCAAAAGCCTGTTTGATCGACATCTAAAGCAATCAACCACAGTCATTTTTGTGTTTTGTTTAAAGGCAGTTTAATCAGAAATAGTTGATAGCGCAACAATAGACCTAGGTGAAACTATTCCAATAATTGCAAAGCTGTGTTAGTTTCCGATTAGTTATAGAAAACATAAAACCGAACCGTCACCTTCCACACATTTCCATTCGCCCGAAGGGCACAGGCGAAACTCAACAGTGAATCCCAGTACTTTCTGTACATCTGCGGGTGATTTTACATGGCAGCAGGCCTAAGAGTTTACGTCTTGCCAAAAACCTGCATGAATTTCAGCGAAGGGTGTACAGTAAGTGAAGGTGAACTTGTGTGTCGACGTGTGATGAGATATTGTAATAAAATGCTAATCCTGTGCTGGCTGTAGACATGCTCTGCTGACTGGTCAAAGTAGCCTACTTTAATAGTGACATTTATGTGAAGTCTATAATAATTCAATTTAAGAAAACAAACTCATGAGAAGAAACCGCAAGAGCAAACTACAAATGGATAATATTGCACTTTATAATTCTCAAAAATACACAAAATCTAAAAATGGCTTGCTATTTTCTCTGCTTCATTTTAAAGGGGTCATATGATGCTGCTAAAAAGAACATTATTTTGTGCATTTGGTGTAATGAAATGTGTTTATGCAGTTTTAAGGTTCAAAAAACACATTATTTTCCACATACTGTACATTATTGTTTATCCCAAAGAGAAAGGAAAAATTGAAATCGCATCATATAACTCTTTTAAAAAGAAATAACTGCATTCAAAATAACATCAGAAGCGTGTAATTTTTTGCACCACTAGTAAGCATAAAAAAAATGGAATAACATACTCATATTATTATTTCTCCAGTATTTATGCTGTATTACACTGCATATATTATGGGTGGAGGTAGGCTTTAATTCTTGTTGAAGATCAGAACTACTCACTTCTATTGTGTCTCGGCAGGGTTAAAGGAAGCCTTTGGAGTGCCTGAGGGAGTGAAGGAGAGAGGACTTGGCATCACACCAGCACAACGTGGAGCAACACCGCTTGGCAAGGCATTGCTCTTTCGGGGGCAATGAAAAATAATTTCCTCCTGAAAAAGCAGCACGAGGGAAGACTTCTTGGACTGGACACGAAGAATATGAGCCATGCCGAAAGAATGCACGCATGACTGTGACCGCCAGACTTAAATGTCAAAGACAGACGGCAATACTGCACATGCATGCCATGAAATGTTTACTCAACCTTGATTAACATATGAAGAATTCCTCTTCACCAGCTTGCACAGAGAGTCAGTGCATCTCAATGCCTGTCAGCCTGAAACACTGGAAAAATATTAAAAATCTCAGAAATATACCATATATTTACACATATTTAATCTGTGACCTTCCCTAGAGCCTGAAAGAGATTGTGGTAGTTTTGTGTGAACACTTTTTTAAGGTGTTTTACTGGTGTTCTCGGTCTCATATTCTTGTCTGGATTGTCCTGGGCTGCCTTTGATCACACTGAATGGGTAAATATATATTTGGGTTCATACAAACATGTTATTTTTAATATTTAATTTCCAAACATCTTATTTTTTTTTCTCAAAGTTAAAACAATTTCTAAGCAACCATAAAAGTCAGTTTAATCTTTACAGAGGCAGGTGGGAAAGCACTGTCCAATCCTAAAGGGATAGTCCAAGAATTCAGACCTCCCAATCACAGAATAAAAAAAGGTAACTGCAACTTTATCATCTCACAATTCCAAATTTTCTTCTCAGAATTGTGAGTTTATATCTTAAAATTCTGACTTTGTCTCAGAACTGCAAGGAAAAAAAATCCAAATTGTGAGATATGAACTCAGAATTGCGAGAAAAAAGTCTGAATTGTGAGATAAAAAGACCTAATTACCTTTTTAATTTTTTTTTTACCCCATGCCAGAAACAAGCCTTTGTAATAGTGCAAGTCATCCAAACATTTAGAAAATCTCCTCCACATATGCTTTTGTTCTAGTGTCTTTATTCTTTGTCTGGTCTTAAATGTAAACCGTAACGGTTAACTTCAATGTCTATGGTAATAGTATCTTGGTTTATGTTTCTGAGTTATGCTAGATT
Organism: Sinocyclocheilus anshuiensis; assembly: GCF_001515605.1. NCBI lineage: Eukaryota > Metazoa > Chordata > Actinopteri > Cypriniformes > Cyprinidae > Sinocyclocheilus > Sinocyclocheilus anshuiensis. The sequence goes on from NW_015544168.1 coordinate 279,696, forward strand.
ATCCTAGTGTTCAGCAGTTGTTTGGTTATATAAAACCGCTGCACTCGGGTTCTCCATCTCTGTGCAGGAGCATTACGTTACAATCATGCCATCCATTGTCATTAAGTCAGAGTTGGATCAAAGTCTTTGTATCTTGTCAAGGGTAAAAGTTTTTGATGTGAACCATAGGCTTTGCTGCAATCAGCCAGTCCGGGTGAAAAGAAGGCACACATTTAAGACAAAAACACACTCTCCACCTGAAATTGTCATTTGAGAGTCTTCTGGGAGCTCGGCTGCCCTCACCCACATACAGAAGAATATTAAAAGCATTGACCTCCACCTGCCCTCCCTTCCCCTAAACATCCACCAAACGCTGCTCTCTCTCTCTCTCTCTCATGTCCTGGGCTGCTTTTGAGGACTGTATTTTTAACCGAAATGATCTTGTATGGAAATACATCTGTCTGAAGTAGCAGACCTGCCTGTGATGGTAACTGGCTTTGACAGAGCAGATTCGAACGCCTGGTAGAGTCTCAGAGTTTTGCCTGCAGTTAAATCAGCTGGACCCTTTAATGCTGGAAAATTACAAAGATATTCTGCAACATTTTATAAAAGACTCATCCATGATCCCTGGAAGGACAGCTGTGTGTCACCAGAGCGTGACTTTGGCAAACACCCACAGCAATTGGGAAAAATGGGATAGCAGACTGTCCTTGCTGATCGTGGAAGAACGCAATGAACTTTTCGGACCACGTACAAGGTTTGGTCCGAAACGACCCAACGCTCTTTCTCAGAGTCTGTATAACCACGCAACATTCCCAGACGCTCAAAGCCCATATAATGTCAAAGACTTCAAAAGCGACATGAAAGGTGTAGATATCTTCTCAAATACAGTCCCTGCCAGGCTAGAAGGAAAACGGGGCAATCTGGTTCGTATTATTTGATAAGCATCCCATTTTCAGAGGTATTTTAATAGCTGAGAACTATTTCTTTTCAAGGCTGGGACGTTAACTCCATAGCCGCAAAGGGGGCCCCGGCACAGCAAAGTTTGCAGGGGTCACTGTATCTTTTATTATGTAACGACACCACTCAGCAGGAAACCTGGTTGACGCTTTATGCCACTGCCATGGCTGGGCAGGATCAGCTTTTCCTCTTCCATCGTACTGCTGGTGTTCATTACACCGTCTCCTTTCAGCACTCCATATGGGGGTCAGTGACAAATCTGAAATGATGAAAAGGTGAATTCTTTTTTTTTTTTTTTTTAAAGGTAGTTAAATGTAGTCTTTAAAAAATATATTTAAAATGTAAAGTCTAAAAAGAAAAAGAAAAAATTAGTGTGAATAACTTTCAAATAAGTTTTCAAACATCAGTGGATTCAGTGGATCCTTCAGAAAAGTTTTCACAATTTTTTTTACTGTATTTTTGATCAAAATAAATGCATCCTTGGGGAGCATGAGAGAATGTTTCTTTTAAAAACTAATAATACTGACCTGTAGTGTACATGCAATATGATAAGGTCACAGTGAGATCATGTGAGAACAAAGTAGCATACAGCAAACTAGCATAATAATGCCTATTGTTTTTACCATTTAAAAACAGTAGTAGGCAATATACATAGTTCAGAGTCTTCAGTGAGTAGTGTAAAATCAGGCTGTGAGGTATTCTAGCTGTAATACGAAGCCTGTTCTGAATCCCTGCACTCTGTCTGTTTGGTCAATGGAGGATCTGCACAACCAGGATCCATCATCACATTGTGGCAGCACTGATCAAAGCATATTAGCATCAACCACACCACTCTGACAATAGACCATCTTCATTACCGGCCCATTCTTACAATGAAACGCCTGGCTTTTCTCATCCGCTTTGATGCCTCTTTCACCATATACTGTCACAACAGGTCAGAGGATCAGCATACAGCGCTGTTGTGCTCAGGGACAAACCACAAACCAAACGCCAGTTTTATTTTTTTCACCAAATCCTAAGTCTTTGGATCATTTACCGACATCAGAGTTTGTTTACCGGATGAGTTATTGACTTACCCCACGCGTATGTCCTTTGTGGTAATTACTAAGACTTTGTGTGTGGAAACTGTCGCACAGTGCCTCTTTTGTGTTTAGGCAGGAATCGAGGGCTTGGGAAATAAACTCGTGTCAATTCTCAGCTCGTACGAAGTCAAACAATCAGTCGAGTTTACGATACGACAACTCTGGAATATGTATTGCCCATTATGTTAATGTGTTTTTGTTGAACAGAGGGATCGAAGATTCATTGTCCTCTTTGGGGAAAGTTAGTCATCGTGCGGTTTATGCGAAAAAATAAAAACCTGATATCTTTGATCCTGTGTTAAATAAATCTAAAACTATCCGTGTCTAGCTTCGCTTAATCTGTTGGATTTTCACTTTTTCTTCTTTTACAAAGATGATCTGTTGTGAAAGCGAATTACGAGCACAGATGCATCACTCTACAAGAATGCGCTGCGTGCAAAGTGTAGCTCCGGTCCAGATTTACACAGAATCCTCTGACTACGCGTGGCGGATGTCTTTGTGATGGAAAAGACCTCACCCTTCAGTAGGATAATGCCTTTCTGCTCAGCTGTGAGGCTAAATGAAGCAGGTTATGTCAGTCCCTCACGCTCTTTCGCAGCTGTGTTGAAGGATATCTTCCCAATGGTCACCAAATGTTCCTGTCCAGGCTGCGACGCCTTGAGAGCATTACCGACTTCCTGGTGGCCTGCACTTTATAATGGTTTATACGTCCGTGCCAACATCTGTCTTCGAGACCCCAATCTATACATGTATAAACACACGCATATGTATTTCCCCAAAGGCTTGATAACAGCGAGTTATGAAAACGGCCCCATGCACGTTCGCTCCGTAGGAAAGAGCTCAGAGGTGCGAGGCGAGGCCTGCCAACAGAGTCTGCTCCATCAATCCGGCGCAGGCACGCGTTTGCCAGTGATCCGCTCCATGAGATATGTAGTCGGGATGTGGGATTTTTTTTTTTTAATGAAAGGCTCTTTACCCAGAAGGAATGGATTTGCAGGCCTGCTTTGATCCCTCCTTTATGATTCTTTTATTTGTTTTAGCCACATCCCCTCTCTAAGTCGCACTTGGTGAAATGTGCTTTGAATTAGGAGTTGGGGGAAGCGGGGCGTGTAGCATTTTCACTCCGCTGCAGGAGGCAATGCGGTGGGCCGGGGTGCAGCTGATCACCACACTGGACTGATAAATATATATATATATATATATATATAAAAACCTAAATTAATGTGATATTTTTTAATGCTGGCACTATGTTTATATATAAAATAATTATTTTTGTATTATTTACATGCACTATATTTAAAATAATTATTCATAAAAACATTAAAACCGTTTAGATTCCCAACATACTTGGAAAGGTTACGATTTTCAAAACCATAAAATGCATAAAATAAAAATAAAAACTTAAAACGTAATGCACTTAAAATAAAAATTGTTCATGGTTTTCAACTGAATCACAAATAAAATCCATCCTGTCTTGGGCTTTCTACGATAAAATTAGCAGCCCAGAAGTTAGTGCACACAATTAATCATGATGATGCTCATATGTCAAACATATGATCCTGGGTTGCAACATCTAATGAATGAATTACAGTAATTTATTTATTTATTTTTGGACCCTTTTCTTCTCTACTGTGCTATAAATAAAAAGAATAATGTATACATTTTTTTTTATTATTTCCCAAAATTTAATTTGTAAAGGTGTAAAAATACATACATTTATCAATAACAATATTTGTATATTTTTATTAAATAAATAAATAAATAAATAAATAAATAAATAAATATAGAATAGATTCTGAATAGATATCAGAATAGATTTTGATGCAAATAAACGTCATGGTGCAGACTTTCATGTGACTATGGTTAGACTTTAAACCCATAATAGCTTCATTATTCAATTGATTTAGTCTGTTCAATAAAAAAGTGATGGTACCAACCAATGGTATGCATACACCTGGACATACTTGGAAAGATTAAGATTTTGGTTTATTAACCCACATAAAAACTATTTTTCTCATACATACGTTACACTCATCTAAAGCTATATACAGTATACACTATATAGCAACTCTCAACTGCCTGATTTTTTTTATTCTGTCGCAGTATGTAACTATAATATTGCCCAGCTCTTTATGTAAAGTTGCATATGTCCATCTTTATCCACATATACTCGTGTAAGGCAATATATACTATATATACTGATTGCTTGTATGGTCGCAAAAGGTAAACTATTTGATCACCCAGCTCTAGTCAGTTAAATGTAACTATAAGCTATAAAAATATATTAAGATAATATAAACATTTTCATCATGATTTTCTGTAAAGATGCTTTGAAACAATGTGCATTATATAAATGAACTTGTTTGCAATTAAACACTTTTTGTAACACTTCAACATTGCTCCTTTTGAAGAAATAACACTGAGTTAATAAAAAGGAACACATTTCAGGTTTATCAATGATGAATTTGTACTTGAGCCACGCTGATGGATCTGTGGGTGTACATAAGACCAAAAGGTTGGAAAACACTTCATTAAAAAAAGAAAAAAGCCTAGCTGATGTTCAGTTCATGCCCCTGTTTGACACATGTCAGGCCTTTCTGTAATCGGTCACATTTTAGGAAGTGGTTTGCCATCACAGAGAGCAGCGTGTTTGCCTGTGCATGTGTGTTTACTTCAAAATTGCCCTGTAAACAAAATCATTTCTCAACGGAAGTGAGCCTCCGGTGGACACTGTACAGACTAAAGAAGTAAATAAACAAACTGCATGTATACACAGACCGAGAAAATAAACCTTACCAAAGAAACACACCGCATCACAACATCTGCCCTTTGTGTCCGGCTGGCGTCCAGACTGTTGGAGAAGGGTAAATGGGAGCATGTTGCACATTGCGTCTGGGAATGAGCCAAGGCCACGATCGCTCGTCTTTGGTTTCCACCGACTACACCGGGAGAGCTATGAAGTCAGAAAAAGACAAAATGCCATGAGACGATGCTTTTATCATGGCCTGCTGGGCTTCCAGGCTTTGATGAAGCGGTGCTTTATGATACTGTCAGTACGCCACATTCTCCAGTGACTCAAATGGAAGAGTTTTAAAACTGGAGGTAAAGCACTTCAGTGTTTTTTTTTTTTTGGCAGGATGTAAATAAAAGTTTAAGCAGGTACTATCTTAAACAGTGTAGTTCTACGCTCAGCGGTACATAAGCAGCGACGTCAGTTCAATAAAGTCAAAGTATGACAAGTTCAAATGATGTCATTCAATATTATGCAACATGAAATTAAATACATTTAATTTCTTCCTGACCATATCAGCAGGTAAACTGTAAATAAATCAGCTGTAATCTTAACCATCTACTTTCAAGATACCCTGAAAGATTCTATTTGAAGAACAGTCTGATTTAGCAGATGCTGATATATGAATAAATAAAAAAAATCTAATAATTAAAGCCAAATCTTGCCTCATGATTCTCCTGATGAAACTGAAAGGAAAAAAAGAAGCAGCAGTAGCAGCAATTGTTCCATTATGGTAAAATGATGATCTCTTGAATTGGGAAGTCTGTGTAAACACTGAGAATTTAAAACTTGGAAAATTCTACAGAAGAGTGGCTTATTTGTGGCTTCAAAACCTAAAATGAACTAAAGTATTATCCCCGTTAAAGGAAGTCTCTTATGTTCATCAAGGCTGCATTTATTTGACCAAGTAAAACAGTAAAATTGTGATATATTATTACAATTTTAAATAACGTGAATATATTTTATAATGTAATTTATTCCTGTGATGCAAAGCTGTATTTTCAGCATCATTACTCCAGTCTTCAGTGTCACGTGATCCTTCAGAAATCATTCTAATATTCTGATTTGCTGCTCAAGAAACATTCTTATTATTATCAATGTTGTAAAAATATTTTTTTTTATGGAAACCATGCTAAAAAAATTTCAGGATTCTTTGATGTATAGAAATTTCAAAAGTCGTCAGATTATTTGAAACAGAAATCTTTTGAAATATTATAAATGTCTTTACTGTCACCTTTGATCAATTTAATGCATCCTTGTGGACTAAAAGTAATAATTTCTTTTAGAAAACAAATAGTACTGACTTTTGAACGATACATTAAAATGATCTGGGGAATTTCTAAAACATTAAAACATCTGGTTACTCACTTGTGCATTCAAGTTGATAATAAATTAATGTAAGTATACTTAAAAACGTATAAATAGTATAATTTAATATAATTTGTAGTAAAAATTATATAAAGTAACCCTGACTGAATGAACTAGTGTTTAATAACAGTATATAGGTTTAAAACAACATGAGGGAGAGTAAATAATGACAGAATTTTCATTTTTAGATGAATTATTCCTTTAAAAAATGTTAATTCTATGGCATATTATTTCGTTTTTAGGTAGGACAGCTGCTGTACACAACTGACGTTCCTGTACACAAGCCCACTTTACCTTAAAATAGCACTACCACCACCAAACGCGTGATGCATGAATTTCCCTACAGCCTGTCCATATAAATCACATTGGGATTCACCCTACTCGCTCTCTGGCTAAGGGCTGTCCACTTAGCTTTTGTGTGTCAAAATAAATCCATACTGAACAAATGAATGAAAACCAGTTGGAAATGGTCTGTAAAAGTACTTGAGCATCATAAAGCAGGTGCACCACACTGCAGAGGAGGAGGAAGACAGGCTGATTACTCCTGTCTGCCATCAGGATGCTCTCTGAGAGAGAGAGATGGGGCCGAACCAGACCTGAGCCTACATGTGGTACGCATTTGACACTATAAACACACACACACGAGCTCTCTGGCAAACCTCCCACCCATCAAACACTGAGAGAAGAATAACAGTGTGGAGCGGCCTGTTGCATGCAAAGCACACCCAACCTACACCTCCTCCTCACCCCACTCGCTTTTATCAAAGCAACATGCCGCCCATTCGCTGAGGATGTGGAAGTGCGCTGCGATAAATAAAACGGCATCAGGGGTTGAAATGTTTATGCACAGAGATCGGCTAGTTTAGTTGGGCCAGACCACAGCTAACGCTTCACTGTCAGTTCTGACAAAAAAAAGAAATAACACACACACCCACCCACCCACACACACAAAAGCTCAAATAGATCAAGAAAATGAACACGAATTATTGCCTGTCTTTTTTTTTTTTTTTATTCTTTTCTGTTTCTTTTTCTCTTTTAATTTTATTTTACATTGTTAAGCACTTTGGATAGCTTTGCTATGTTGAAATGTGCTATATAACTACAATTTACTTACTTACGAAGCTCCAGTTTATTCTTTTTAAAAAACAAAATTGTATCTGAAACTGAAATGCATTAAGCAGTGATAAACATTTAACAACAATACGCTATATTGTTGTCACATGACCTCATCACATTGCATGATTAATTCAGTATTTAGTTATCTCAGATTAAAAATAAAAAAATGCATTTTGTTTTTAAAATGTCTTAATTTTTGCAGTGTTATTTTAGTATTATTGAGATTTTGACATTTTTAGTGATTTTTGTCATTTTATACATGTCTATATATTTTTATGCATTTTTAGTTTTTGTTAATTTAGTACATCAAGTTAAACTAAATTAAAATGTGAAATGTTGCCTTGGCAACTAGCTGAAATAATATTTTACAAATATTTTATCAATATATATTTTTTCATTTTATTTCAGTTAATGTTTATTTTATTTCAAGTAACAAAAATGTTTTTTTTTTTTATAGTTATCATTTTAGTAACAGTTTTAGTTTTAGTTAATTATAATAACCCTGCTTGGCAGTCTGTTTAAATGGAAATTGATAATCATGTCAGGCATACTGATATACTGGGATACAGCAAGGGCTTTTCATACTTTCATCCCCTTGTGAGGGGCCCCCTTCCTAAAATATAAACTCAGGATTATATATTTTCATGTAAAAACAATTTACATAAATATTTAAACAAATAATAAGAAACGACATGAAAAACACATGAAAAGTAAATATAAGAATAAATGAATACATCTAAATAAAATTAACATTAAATTATTTCTATTAAGTTGAAATTGTATCTTTTTTCTACCCCACCATTAGAATACTGTTTAAATACGCTATATTGTTGTCACATGACCATCACATTGCATGATTAATTCAGTATTTAGTTATCTCAGATTAAAAATTAAAAAATGCATTTTGTTGTTAAAATGTCTTAGTTTTTGCAGTGTTATTTTAGTATTATTGAGATTGACATTTTTAGTGATTTTTGTCATTTTATACGTCTATATATTTTTATGCATTTTTAGTTTTTGTTAATTTAGTACATCAAGTTAAACTAAATTAAAATGTGAAATGTTGCCTTGGCAACTAGCTGAAATAATATTTTACAAATATTTTATCAATATATATTTTTTCATTTTATTTCAGTTAATGTTTATTTTATTTCAAGTAACAAAAATGTTTTTTTTTTTTATAGTTATCATTTTAGTAACAGTTTTAGTTTTAGTTAATTATAATAACCCTGCTTGGCAGTCTGTTTAAATGGAAATTGATAATCATGTCAGGCATACTGATATACTGGGATACAGCAAGGGCTTTTCATACTTTCATCCCCTTGTGAGGGGCCCCCTTCCTAAAATATAAACTCAGGATTATATATTTTCATGTAAAAACAATTTACATAAATATTTAAACAAATAATAAGAAACGACATGAAAAACACATGAAAAGTAAATATAAGAATAAATGAATACATCTAAATAAAATTAACATTAAATTATTTCTATTAAGTTGAAATTGTATCTTTTTTCTACCCCACCATTAGAATACTGTTTAGATGCATAAAAATAAAAACATAAAACTGTGGAATAAAATGTTTTGTGATTAATCTGTGATGTTCGATCAATCCATAAAAAGCTGAATAAAACCATAATAATATATACAATTATAAAATTCGGAATTTTTTTACATTTTACTATTATTTATTATATTCTTTTTAAAATTACGTTAATTTATTTATTTACTTACGCTTTTCTTCAGACCCCAATTTAAAACCCCTTGGGAACCCCATTTTGTTGGGAACCCCATCAGTTCTAATGTTGTTTTGTCCACTGAATGGCTGTCTGCTCTCGTTGTACCCCATAAAGCAGCTCTGCAAATACACAAAAACACATAAAGTCAAGCTTGAGTGGATACAACTTTATAAAATGACTGTATGATGTGAGCTGTTTGGACTTGCACCTGATCATCAGCTTGATTTAGTGATGAGCGAAAAGTCAGATGCTGTTTGGCCACGTCAAGGGACGAGCATCGTGTGAATGAGATCACAGGCCTGGGGAACATGCACAGTCCAGGCCTGTGACCAGCTGCTTCTCTAGCTGTCCTTCACTTCCTGCTGCAGCCTGTAATGCACTGAGCAGACGGTGCACAGCTTTAGCAAGGCTGCGTTGAAAACAAGCAAACAAACACATCAAATATCACATCCTCTTGAGGGTTAATCACAGGAAGTCCCATCAATCAGTTCACATTTGTTGAGTACTGCTGACATCTTCCTGACGCTCAGGCCATCACTCACTCTCAAAGACTTTCAGTAAGAAATTCATGATCTGAAACAATTACTTTTGAGGCACTATTTTTGCTGACAAAAATGCTGCACCTATTTTTTTACTTACTGCCATAGACAAGATCGGAGATTCAGTTAACATTTTTTCACTTAATAGTCCTCATGAAAGCTATGTTAGTCAAAACCTCACCTAAAATTGTGTATTGTATAATGTTTGTTTGGTCACATGGTCACAAAAAAAAAAAACATTAAAAAATACTTTATTAATTTATTTTATTTTAATTATTTCATTTTTAATTTTATTTTAATATTTTATTTAAATTAGCCATATTATATCAAAATATATTTATATAATATGTACATGACAGAAATAGAGACAGAGAGAGATACCAAATAAAAAATAAATTAAAATTTATTTGAATCAAAATGATGAATATAACTTTATTCATTTAACTTTTTAATAATACCAAACAAATAACAGTATATCAAAATATTTTATATTATATTATTAATAATATAACAAATAAATACAAAAAAACATACAGTTTTTAAAAATATTATTTCAAATATTTATCAAATATAACAGCATATTTTGGTAATAACTTTTGGATTCCAATGGGAAAAAAGCAATTCAGGGTATGGGAGGTGAGATGGTGGGTAGATTTAAGAATGTTTTAAGAAATACAAAGTTCTGTCATGAAACTCTAGATGGCGCAGGCCAACAGGTTCTAACTCAATCTCATATAATCACATTATTATTCACATGGCACAGCTGACTGGTTTCTTTTCACATCAGCATCCAATGAACTTGCTGCTTTCAAATACTTGGCTAGTGTTTGCAGTAGCAGTTGCAGCGCGCTTCAGAAACCCTCCACCTTCCCGAGCTCCACCTGTATAGATCTGCTACAGGGTGATTTCATGTATGTTATATATAGGGGCTATTTTATATATATGTGCAGCAGCAGTATTTCTCACATGCTCACTGCAGCACGTCTGTGGATGTATTGACAGTAGCAAGTCTCGGTACGTGCTCTGCCGCAGCATTAGTGTAGCAGATCTATTCCGCCAAGACCAAACACATTAACATTGCCATGCACATTACCATGCTAAACTCTCTGAGAGTTGTCATGACAGAAATAACTTTAAACAAATGATGCACAGAAAGAGAGCGACTCAGTTGAACTGACAATAATCATGCGACAATGGTTTTTGGAAGTTGCGTTCAAAATCCACTTTGACTCCTGCACAACCTTCAGGACTTGTACATCTCCAGAGTGAAGAAACGGGCAGGCAACATCATCACAGACCCCTCTCACCCCAGCCACAACCTGTTTGCACTTCTCCCCTCAGGCAGACGTTACAGATCTCTGAGCACTAGAACATCTAGGCATAAAAACAGTTTTTCCCCCATGCCATCGCCATCTTAAACAGCTAACACAGAAATGATGACCTGTTTTCTGTAATTCATTTCTCCATTACAAGTATTATGTAAATACATATACATATTTTTATTTATACAACTGTATAATAATGCACAAATCTGTACATAAATCTTCTGTTCCAGATTTTACCACATTATTATTATTATGTTTTGTTTTTATTTTTTGTCTTATTTAATTGTTCTTTCTGTTCTAATGTCATGTACTGTATGTATGTATGTATGTAAGTAAGAGCTCCTAAAAAAACAACAAATTCCTTGTGTGTTTGCACACACTTGGCGAATAAATCTAATTCTGATTCTGATTCTAAGTTC